>NW_020220224.1:296197-432079 GCF_003070985.1 Temnothorax curvispinosus | reverse complement strand
GAGAGAGAGAGACAGACAGAGAAAAAGGCTTTATGTTAATCAGGTATTTAAGAATAAGTTTCTAAAATAAAAACGAGTATCGATAACCTAAAGAGTTATATACATAATTGAATATAAATTTATTTAAAAAAGCAACTAAAAGCTGTAGCACAGAGCATTCGCGTTCGTAAATGTCTTATGGAAAAGATGAAACATGTCCTACATTTGCAAAGAAAGATTGATATGACGCATCGTGCGAGAAGAACGAAACAAGCGTTTTACGATAGAATAAGGCTCTCACGACACAGAAAGGCGTAACGTTCCTTTTTAACGGATTCTTTGTAATCGTGGTCGTCAAATCTCCGAACGGGAGAGCAGCTCTTTTTACCACGATGCCAGAGATGATGTCTCATACATTTACAATCGGTGTCAGATCCACGTTCTTACCGGTCATAGGAACTGGACGATAGCAGCTTGATTCAGAGCTTCGGAATGTCCGCGGACAGTCCGTATACTAGTAGAAAACCTTCGAGCCAACGGAGCTCCCTTATAAAGTCACTTTCCGACGGACATGGGTTTTTAGTCACGTCTGTTGAACGGTGCTTACGTCCGCGAAATGAGATTAATCCTTTGTGTACATAACGCTCACGCGAAATATCCAGATGTGTCTTTTTAATTTTTACATTCTTTTGGGTTAATTCGTCATGATGGAGTATGATTTATAATACTAATTTGTACAAAAATCGTTTGCTCAAATTCGACGTTAATAAAATTCTAGTTCATTTATAATTTATTAATTTAAATAAAAACAATGGTAAAAATGCAAATTATGAGCTTCAGAAAAAACCAGACTTTTTCACTCTCATTCAGCCTTTGTAATAGCATAGTGCATAGTTCAATGTAAGCTAGGTGCATACATAAGAACCTCGAACATTCAAGGACCTCGTAGCGGATCGACCAAAACGGGAACAAAAGAGAGCGTTAATATAAATAAAAAGGAAAGATAACAATTCGCCGGACGATGTTCAGCGTTCGGGATTCGGCTACTGTGCTCCATCACCCACGCTCGCCGATCTTATCGCGCGCCGAAACAAGGCAGCACGAGGCAACGCTTCCTCAGGACTTCCTCGTGTCTCTCGTGATTTCTCGCTCGCTCGCTCGCTCGCTGTGCCGCAATTTAACTAGCTGCACACCGACAGATCCCTATCTCGTATGAGGTTGCAAGCGGTGGACAACGTTCCCTCTCCTCTGTCCCTCACGGCTCGTCCGAGAAGGGCGGGTCGTTAATGGCAAGTTTACACGAGGTCAGTAGCAAGTCGAGTCAAGTGGCAAGTTGATCGTTACATCCTTCTTCGCGTTTCCAAAAGCTACGCGTGCCTTATTTTTTTCTCAAATGAAGTTATGATTGAATAATAATACGTATAAATTATTATCTACAAGTTTTTAAGTTTTTTTTCCAGATAACAAAACTTGATCAAGAAAAACGTTCTGAAAATTTTTACTTCTTTTTTGTTCATAAGTTTAATGCAATTAGAATCTACTAAAAAATGATACAATAATGCAATTAGAGATGATCGGTTGTAACAGTAATGGAAAGAGTAATGAAAAGAGTATTGTTAATAGGAACATTGAGATAATGATCCGATTGAGCGGCGAATACTTCATTACTGCTCTTTACAAGAGTGAAATTGAGGCTAAGTGGAATATTAGCGTGTTGGAGAAAAACAAGTGTGCCCGAAAGTAGAAGACGTTTCTATTCACTTCCTTCAGTAACCAATAATTTGCCTAATAATGCCTTTCTATGGTGAACACAAGTGTCCACACAGGGGATCCTCCGTGCAAATCATATATGTCTCAAATAGTCGGTAAACTAAATATCGTCGTTCACTAATTTTACGTTTAAATTTGATAAATATCCTGCAAATAATATGTCCATTTGATTTGCCTCGCTTACGGCATCATGTAAAACCTACCAGACCGAGGATCGTCTCAACGACGTTGCTAACGCATTTCGTCCTGCATCCTACATCCTGTTTCTTTTTTATTTCATCGCAAAATTAATGGCGCCTCACGTGTACCTTTCCACGAGTAGAAAAAGAGGACATAACAAGGAAGAGGCGACTCGACTGAAGTGGTGATGGAGGTTCGTAACGTAACATTGCCCAGGGTAGGGCAATGTCGTCGTTAAGGGCCGCTCGAATTACGAACATTCGGTAACATCCGCTTTTAGTGGCGGCCTTAATGCCACTTTCGGCCGCGTGTGTGCGAATGTGCGCCGTGCGGGGAGAGGTACAAAGCGCTTCTTGGTGGGTCGTCGGTCGTCGTTCAAATACCGAGGTCGTTAAAGAGCCACGCAATTTCGTCGAATTACGAATTGCATCGCTCTCTGCCGCGGCCGACGACGACACTTAATAACCCCTGAGAGACCGCTATGCAAGTTTGTGCACGGTCACGAGTGCACCGTGGCACCAATGTCCAGCTGGACATTGCGCTGAATGGCAAAAAAAAAACAGAACGACAATTTTTAAGCAGGCAAAATGTGTAGCATGCATTCGAATTTTTAAAGCTGACTTTTTATAAATAAATTATGAATTAAATAGATTATAGAGAAAAGTGTCGAGTTATATGAAACAAATATGAGAGAAACAATCTCTAGTTGTTATATTCATTTGGATAAATTATATTCTATTCATTATATCCTTTGTGAAAGATCACAATATACGCAATGCTGTAGCGCGCTTAGATTTCAAGTCACGAAAATGTGTCTTCTTTGCCTCTTTTTACGTGATTAACAGAAGAAAATTAGGTTTTCAGCGACGTCTCATTTAACACGCGACTGAGATTGGTTTTTGAGTAAATTACTCGAACAAATTACTACCGGGCAAATTATTAGACAGATTATTTCGCTTTTATGAATATTTGGATAAAATTCCTGAGATCCAATGGGTTAATGACGGCGGTTCGCGTTTCACTTCCACGACTTTAATAGCTCGTCGTCGTCAGTCTGGTATCCGGTTTCTATAGCCTAATCACGATATGTATTTGTGTGTACGTACGTGTGTGTCGGACAACGTAACGCGATTTCGCGTTCGTCGAAAAGGCGCGGATCCAACCGCGGGGCGCGCGCAATTTGCACGAATTACAGACACGTTTGGCGATTCGCGGTACGTCCGTACGTCGTCGTATTACGCTCGGTGAAAGCCGGTGATTTTACGGTGCGATGGGTATTCAACGTTCGAGGCTTTGATCGCGAGCAAGGTTAGGAGGTAAAGGGTGGCAGCCGAAGAGTTAGTAGCGTATCCGTGCCGCGTCGTGAAAGTCGACGACGATAAAACGCGCGACGATAGACCGGCGAGATGCGAGACGGAGAGAGGACCGCACGATTTTGTGTCGCGTAAATGCCGTAAATCGATTCGCGAGTAGCTCGTACAATTAACGCTTTCGTCTCCACGTTTCTCGAGTAGAAAGCCAAACGAGGCCAGGTGGCGGATTTTCGTACTTTGCATACCTATCCATTTATCTAGTTAAATAAAGAATAACGCACCAAAGACACGTTCAGTCGTGAAGTAATAAAATAAATAAGAGTGAAAGGTTAAATAAAGCCCGTGTTAACTGCGAAATTATTCGACAATGTAGCTAAAGATTTTAAATAAAAAAGTAAGTATTTTCTGTTATAAACATTATACTATCCACATTTCTTTAAAAAATTTAAATTTTAAAATTTTTAACGTTTAAAATAAATTATATATATTCAAATTCTCGTTTGTGCATATGTGTTATTTAATATTATTTTTATGTAACAAGTTCACACGCATTTTAATTCCCTATATCCTTGTTTTCTCTTCGTATTATGTAAATGTATAAAGTTATCGAATCAGTCGCAACAGTGCAAATAACGTAAATTGGCGACCACAGTCGAACACATGTAAGTATTTCTACGTAGCAAATGCGTGATCGATGTGCTTCGTCGATCCGCCGACAACCTCGCGCGACGGTAAACAAACAATCCGCAGATACGGTAGATACCAACTCGTGTTCGAAAGCTGCGGCCAACATTTTTTCATTCGTATCCGATCTGTGTTTACGCGACGATGCAAAAACGGAATAAAATACCCGTTGCTTATTCTGACAACAGCGCATACCCATATTTTTCAAATATTATACGAGGAAATATTCGGATTAATTTTTGCTTACATTTTTTAAGATTCCTAGACATTCCATCTATATGTAATATTTTTTATTTAGTCTCAATTCCCCAATAAATTAATTTTATATTCATGAAATATGGTCTTAGAAAATCAAAAAGTTAATACTTATTTTAAGGCGCTGTACGATGTGCAATATTCCTGCAGCGAATTCTCTTCTTTTATCGTTCCCGAATTACGGTACGTTGGCGTTCCGTTTTTGTGCTTTAACAATCCTCTCACGTCGCGTACTTTATTTCGGTGGTTTTCGAAAATTGACCTGTACCACTTTCAAAGTAGAAGGCACGTGAAAGGTAATTTACGCTACTTCCAAAAGCAAACGGTTAAGATGTAACGCCGTGTAAAAGACAACGGAGAGAAAAAATATCGCAATACATAACCGAACTATGTGAATTGCGTGAAACTCATCAATTACGTATGTATAAATATAAAAACCAACGTGTTACGTTACGGAATAATTATATAATCAAGTTGCGATACGCACATTGTGATGTCTCGTTCAATTAAAGAAAGAGAGCTCATCTAAATAAGATTACACTGAGACACTCAATTGTAAGAGAATCCTGGTAATAAACCCTGGGAAAACGAGACCAAAATAATCGCGCCTTTCATTTCTAGAACGTATTATTAGTATAACCGCAACAAAAAATTTCAGATATAAAATTTACTATACATATGTCCGAAAGATTTGTGAATACCTTTCGAAACTTGTTATTTTGATAAAGTTTGTATAAATTTAATTATTTTTATTCGTTGTAAAAATATTGCTATTTCACTAAAAAATGATTCTATCGTTGATTTCACATAACATTATCATTATAAATAAACTCTAGTGTTTCACATCGTAGCGATTTCCTTGTTCGTAACTTGGCGTATTTTAATATTACTAACAAGAAGGTGAGGGTATGTAGCGAATGGACAAAAGCGCGCGCGTTTTTGTCCATTCGCGAGACTATCGTTTTTATCCTCAACCTGTCCTACGTAAACACATACGCGCGCGCGCGTAG
Source organism: Temnothorax curvispinosus (assembly GCF_003070985.1). Taxonomy (NCBI): domain Eukaryota; kingdom Metazoa; phylum Arthropoda; class Insecta; order Hymenoptera; family Formicidae; genus Temnothorax; species Temnothorax curvispinosus. The sequence goes on along the minus strand of NW_020220224.1, from coordinate 426,888 downwards.
AATGTGGTTGTCAGTTACGAGAATACCTGGTACCTACTCTACTGGAACAGCAGATTACCCAATCCATAAATTCGTAAAATATATGACGCGTAAGATAGGTACCCCCAACATTTTGCAGACGTGCGTCACGATCCGATTCCGAGCACTTTCGATAGCTTGCGCAGCCGAAGATCGTTAATATGTTAACGGATCGTTGCGTCAAGTATATTCGCAGTGAAATCGATCCGTTTTGAAGACGTGGAAACTTGCGTTACCAGGTATCGAGCGGGATTACGATTACGACACAGAAGTAACTCGCGGATGGATTACGGTATTTCGCTTAATGCGCAAATGCGCAATTATTAATAAATAACTGTTAGAAAATTTCTTTTAAAATAAAAGTTTCTACTTTATGTTTTACTTAACGCATATCCTAACACGGGACAGATCGAAGCGATGTTTCGACTGGTCTTTCAGGCTTAAAAAAATCAAGAAAGAATCGAAATTTAATTACCAATCGTTTGCTACAACCTTTACCGTTTAATATTTCACAGCAGCACGCAAATTTTTGCGTTGATAAAAACGTTTCGCAACAAATGTGTGAGCAGGGATGTATAATACATAAAATGCAAGTAAACTCCGACAATAGAATTCGCAATTGAGGATTAAGGATGTTTCCAGGACAAGTCGTGTGTATTATCTGACAAATTGCAATTGAATTATAAATTACTAAGATTGTCATTGATTAAAACGGGAAAAATGATTCTTTACTCCAAAATTTCGCATTGTCGATTCTGGAGTAACCCGAGTAACTCGCATTTGAATCGAGCCAGCCGCAGTCCTCCTGACGTCGAGCAAATCCAGACATTCGCGTGGAAAGAAAACACTAGGCCGTGTAGGCTCTTACCTCTTTCATGCCGTCGAGCCTGCCGAGGCTCTTGGTGCCTCGCAGGGGCGGAAAGGCGGCGTCGTGCCAGCCACCGTTGCCGGCGTTGCAGTTCTGCAGGTGGTCCGCGTGCGACGAGTGGAGGCCGCGCGCCCTGCTCTTGCTCTTGCGCTTGTCCAGCAGATGCTTGGCCCGGGATTTCCTCACGGGGGCAGCCGGGTCGTCCTCCGGGTCGCTCTGCACCTCCCAGCGCGACGGCGACTTGAAGCGCCGTCGCGGACTCGTCGGCGAGGTCACCGGCGAGGTGAGCCTCTGCACGAGGGTGCCGAACATGGTCATCATCAATCGATCGCGATAAGCCGTCAGCGAGCGGGTGCTTACTGCTTTTACGGCAGGGCCCAGAGCCAGTTCTCCCTTGGCCTTTGCTCGCGCTAAGCCTTTAATCGTCGCGCATCGTCGCCGTCGTCGCCGTCGTCGCCGGCGCCGGCATCGCCGACACTTGTCACAACTTGCTTCACTTGCTTCCTTGCTTGGCGCAAATGGACGTCACTGTCACTGTATTCAGTATTACTGACGCACGGCGGCGACAGACAGATCCACAGGTGGTTCCGAGAGCACTGTCGACAACGTGACCTCGCGCGTCGATAAGTACTTGACGCGAGAGGCGAGAGGGGCGAGAGAGGCGAGTGGATAGACTACCACCGGACGTGTCACACGTCACACTCCGATCGCGGGCCACGCGGAGCAAAATTTCTAGTCCCGTGGATTCCGATTACACCCTATAACGAATCATCGCGGCCTCCTGCCGTCTCGCGATAATCTCGGTCCGTGGGTCCGTGATTCGGCTCTCACGTACGCGCGCGCGCGCCGGAAATGCAAAACGCGCGAAAGGACGTGCCGAAGATACCGCCGCGCCGAACGCCGAGCTCCGACCACCGAGGCGAAAAAAACAAGACTCGTCAAGTCGGCTCCGACGCAGGTAGGCAGGTATTTGCCTTCGGGCGCCGTGCGGCGCGGAGCTCTCTCGCAAAACACACTCCGCGGTAGTGTCGTCGTGTGGCCTGTGGCCTACCCGGCCTACCGAAACGCGCGGCTCCGTTTCGGCGTCGGAGCTTTCGGAGCGACGACGGCGGCGGCAACGACCGTACGACGGGGTCGTTAGACGACGCGGGATCACGCGACACGCGAGAACGAGGCACAAACGTCGTCGGATACGGAACGCGATACGTGCGTTCGCGCAGGCAGGTAAAACACATGCGCCGAAACACCGAGCGTCCGCGTCGCAACTACGTGCGAAATCAAACTGGTCGCGCCGACTGCGCCGAGAACCGTTCAACTGCCTGAACTGCCGCCAGTGCCGCTCAGTGCCGCTGCCGGACTGGTTGGCCTCGCTTCGCGCGCGGCGGAGCCGACCGAGCGCGCGCGAAGCGAGCCGAGCGCGCGCGGACCCGCCCGGAGCCGCACGATCGGAGTTTGATGACTGACGGGACGTGCGACGAGGCGGGGGAGGGCGAGAGCGCGAATCAGCACGGTTACCATGGCGATCGGGACTCGGGACTCGGGACTGATTCTCCCTGGGGCCTGGGGCTTTAACGCAAACCGCGAGGGACCCCTCGCACGATGCACGCACGCACGCATGAACACGTGTGATGCGCCAGAACGCGCGTCGCGCGGTTTTCCTCAAGACGAAAACGCCAAGTACCGAAAATGGAGAGATTTATGTCAAGCTTCCTTATGTTTACTTCTACCAATGTAGATTAATTTCAATCTCGATTTAACTTACTTTTTCTAACAATAAGTTCCGGTCTGCAATAGGTGTTTTAAGCTCTAAGCCCTAAGAAAGCCCTAAGAAGCCCTGACTACAGTCGATTGTTCTCCTCAAATTCGACTGTGATTGATGAGTTTCTTAAGGCTTAGCGGGGGGGAGCTTCTTAAAACTGCAAAAGGATAAAAAGTAAGTTGAACCGAGCTTAAAGTTAATCTTTACTGATACAAAGATATTAGACGCATGATTTTACCCTCGTTTCAAAACGCATGTTACGTAATATTTTTTGTATTATATTAAACTATTAAAATATATCTGATATCGAAAAGAGAAATAAACTTAATCCCGTTTAAACTGTTAATTCCTGTGTTTATAGAATTGGAGCAAATTATTGGAGAAATAACAGGAAATTACATAAATTCCTAATTTTTATATTGTAAAATTGTATATGTAACTTGTTATAGCATATGACGGCTTTTCAAAAAAGCGGTCGCAACGTGAAATGCGTAAATATGATCGGTGAAACATGTCTTGTGATAACGGTCACGATCAACGTTGATGTCGAGTTCAGATTCCGGAGTGAATTCCGGTTTCTAAGCGTCGGCTAATTAATAGTACGGTTACTGGTTTAGTTGCTTCGCGGTTAATAATCTCGTACGTGTCGAAGAAGGTAAATGAGGGTTAGTCGTGCGAAACTTGCTAATAATACGATTTTCTGACTTATCAAGTCACTTATGCTAATTCAAATAATAGATGTAAAAGCAGAAACCGTTTTAAAGCGCGAAAGAAACTAAGCAGGTGTAGACTTATTGTTATAGTATACAGTGGCACGAACCTCGACTGGATTTTCATGTCTTAACACCCTTAAAATTGCAGTAACTTGCAGTAGCTCTTACAGAAAATTATGCCGTACTTTCGACAGAAAAATGTTCACTTTTTTAAATTTTAACGTTACAAACGCAAACAGATTGTGTGTGTATCAAAAAATATAAAAATCATCTTAAACATTTTTTAATTTGCAAAATTCTTAGTAATACTTGTAATATTTCGAAAATGATAAGAACGCGTGATTATCGGCAATAGAACTCGTGGTGCTCATAAATTCTAAAGATTCTCGCTAAACCGGACAAACATTTTGTCGACGTACGTGTGTAACGATTTACCCCGCTGCCGTCTTCGCCAAGGTTTCTCGAGGTAATTAACGATCATCGATCCACGCGCCACGTCGCCCTTTCATCTTCAAGGACATCGGAGGTGGAGGTGGAACAGGGCGTGAATCTACATGCGGTGGTTTCTTATTACTCGAACGATATCATTAGAGTGGGAACTCGTCAAAACTTCAATTATTCCCGTGGCTATATACGGTGAAACGAGGGACTTGATTAATCGTATACGCGAGAGCCCCGGTGTGTGTGTCGTAATTATTAAGCGAACACGTAATTAGCGCGTATCACCTGATACCCGTAGCGCCTTTCTTTTCGCGCGCTTCTTTTCGCGGAGACAGCGCTTATGAGAAACTGAATTACGCGTTGCGAAGAATAATTGTGACTGGAGGTCTAGCCGTGATTTTTCACCTGATGCTGCTGCTGCTTGTTCAAACATATTTTTCGTCCGCCGCGCCATCCCTCATCCTTCATCCTTCATCCTCAGCCTACTTCCTCCCGATGCGATTAAGATAGCCGACAGACGTTAGCCGGAAAACTGTGTGTAATTACGGAACTCGCGCCGCGTGTGTATACAAGACAGCCATAACGAGCTACGTGCAGTCTTATTGACGTACACGGGAGATAATGCAACTATGCGATGTTCATTTTACGCTGGCGCACGTGTAACGTAAAACTGCTTTGTCGCCTAGTGAGTCATACAGCGAGACGATTCTAGGTGTATAAAAGACGTGCGCGCGCACATGCATAAGTGTGTGTGTGCGTGTATGTAGTCTGCTATTGAATACAGCGAATGAATCGCACGCAACGTAATTACGTGAGATGATCGGTAATATTCCAATGTATGTGCGACTTGTGTTAGTGAGGCATCAAAGAATGTAACCTCGAGAATTGTTCGTAATAGCATGTATACTATAGCAATCGTAAGCCGAGAAGCCGTACAAGTATCGTTACTTGATTCTTAGAAAATGACCTTAAGATCTGCGCGTTAAGAACCTGCATGTCGCCTGTAATATACTGATATGTATCCAACAAAATTTGAATTATTTTCAACACTAAAGACGATTATGTGCATTAAAAAATGTTTTATAATCGATTTTGATGCATTATAAACATCATTGTGAATGTAACGACGAAACCAACATATTATAAACTTCTAATAATTTTTAATTTACATTTTAGGAAGCAAAAATATTATATAGTAAATTAGAAGGTTTATGTAAAGTTTGGCTTCGCCAAAAAGTCTACGGAACACAATGAAAGATATGAAATTCTCGACATTGCACACTCCTCTCGAGAAATTTAAATTTCAAACTTGCGACAGGTGCAAGGGAAGTATAAATATCCCGACTCTCTATCGCAGCATCGCGTCACTCTCGCGCTCCAGCTATATTTTTTCCCACGTTTTTGCCGCTTTGGGCAGCACTCGGTGATTCGCGTCCGCGATTACAACGAATTCTCCGCGGCTGCCGCGCCGCAGCGTTTATCTCGCATAACGAGGTAACGGGGAATAAATAACTGCAAAAGATCCCTCCGTTTCCTCCGATCGTTCATCGCGTTATTATGATTATTGTCAATTAACGCAACGATTTTTTTTTTTTTCGAACATTTTGCCAGTCTCTTATTGGAGGTCACACGGGTGACCATCTTCGGAATTTTGAGCAAGCGCAAATGTTCCCGCAATAAACAGCAGTTATCGCGAAATCACGACCAGGCTTGCGCGATGCGACTTTTTAATTTCCTTGGCGGTTGACGCAATTTACACCTGTTCTCGGATATGTATCGCGAATGCTGCGAGAAGAAGCGACCTGCGAGATATTTCCTGGGAAAGAATAAATCTTCGAGCGGCCGCTCATAAAGTTTCGCTATTCATCTGAGAAAATAATTCTGCGGTACTTTTTTGCCATGACGTTTAACACAAAGTATTACTCAAAGATTATTTTTTGTTCTTGTTTGCTCTTGGAAGAGATTTTGATCTCAGTTTGTGAAACATATATCTAAAAGTTTTTTATTAAATATGATCCAAATTTCATTCATCTTTTTATTCTTTTTTAAATGTTTAATAAAAGACAGTCACTATTCGTCTTACAACAAAACGCAAGTACTACGTACTCTTTACAAAAAAAGATAACCGTAGTTTTCTCTAATATTCGCCTTCGTTTTCCGCGAAAGCTTTATACTCCAGAGACAAAGTGCGCGACACCGACCGTCTATTTGCTTCCTGCACGAGTCACGGTCGCTGTTATTTCGTCTCTTTTGTCTATCTAGACGAACAATGAGTCACCGTTGTGCGGAAACGTCAAGCTCGCGCACGAATAAGAGGCCTAATCGAAAAATAACTGAATTCTATAATTGATCCGACAAATTCGATAGATTCAACAAATAAAACCACACACCTTATCGGTAAGCACAAAGGTGTAATGTAAAAAGAACTGAAATTTACCAGCGTTAAGTATTCATTAATTAATCATTCACTATTTTTGCTAACATTTTATAATAATTAATTAATTAATGTTTCTTTTTTAATATTACATTTGCGTGTATATTTACGCAAAAAGATAAAAAAATTTTTCTAACACTTCACAAATGCATTGATCCAACTGCGCCGTTGTTCGCAGACGCTCTTATCCAAGGATGCTAAATATTCAGTTTTCGATCGGACGCGGAGACGGACGTAGAGTCTATTTACTGAGGCGAAGCTGCTAATGTAATGTCCGGAATCTTGTATCCGGCCTTGGCAAAGATTAGATCTGTGCGGTAGCGCAGTTGAAATGCTCGTGCACGCGTGGGCAATGTGAAAACGGAGACGACGCGACACGTCCTCAAAGATGAGACGTCGAAACATACCATGAAGAACCCATCACGTGTGTTCCGAGTGGAAATGTCCGCATCGATGGCTAATTAACTCCGAACGTTCGCGTCACGAAACACGCATTTCGCTAAATTAAAATGGTAGTAAAGTAATGTATATACTGATTAAGAATCTATACGTTCATAGACATAAGTTTCACAGACTTTTCCCTTAAGAGACTTCCATCAAAACGAGATAGAGAATTGAAAGCTGAGATCTTTGTAAAGGAGACACCTATCCCAAGAGATAAAAGAGAAACCAAGAGTCGTCTGTGGTAGACAAGTAGACAGATTTCAATATATTATGCAAGATGACTCAGAATTTTTTACCGAAGAATATATCAAATAGGATAAATATTTTTTTTACCTCTAGAGTGTCATGCGTAAAACAAATTTTAAAGCACTCTTGTATTTACTCTGTGTACACGCGTTCTCTATACGATGCATAATAAAAGCAAATATAAAATTGCCGACATTTTCCCAGAACGTCAATATTTTGGTTAAATCGGATTCTCAAGTCGCAGCCTTCGTGCATTGCTGATTTCTAATCTTTCTCGTTGTATCTCGGCTCTAAGAAGAGGAAAGGCGGGAAATCGTCCATGACGGGGATCGCAAGTCCATCTCGGAAGCGATTCGTGCGCACGTTCCGTTCTCGATATGTTCTGCTCTTCACTCTGCGTCGCGCTCAGATCTAAGCGGGCGCGTTTCAGCACGATGGGAAAGTGGCCGGCGCAGCGCGGCGGCTGGAACTCTGACGAAGCCGAAGTGTGCCGCACACCTCGACGTGGTCACCGATTTTCTCGCGCGAGCACGCGCGCACATGAAACGTGCTCGCGTATAAAATGTACGGCAGCACGGGCGCAACGCTCATGTACCTATAACGTATAAAACACACACACGCGCGTAAACGTGGCGGCGTATAGATACGTGCATGAAATCATATACACACGCGCACGTGTAGCCGGGCGAAACGTTGCGTGCCGATTATACTGTCGGCCGGTGTGAGAAATATTATCCTTTGATCTCCGAGGTTCGAACGCGCGCACAGTTTCACTCCGGCAGGAAATTAACGACCGCGGGCTCGCCGCAGTTTCAAATACGAACCGCCGCGCGCGAGATTATCAGTCATATAAAAGGCCGATCCGCCGAGACGGAAGTAAAGCGCAGGAAGTGCCCGAGGATTTACTCGCGATTTCCTCCAGAAGCCGCGGCATTACGACCAGAGACGCGCGATACAGATTATCGCCAAGGTCCGCATAAATAAGTGCAATTATGCCGATTGATAAGCTATCGCGTATGCAGGAATACAAATCTTGCAAGATTCTTAAGCCGGCGCAAAACTCGCTCGTCGCCATAAACCTTACCGCAAATAGCAAACACGCGAAACGAGATAGGCTCGCGTTTTCCGCTAGTAATAATTTGACATACCTTAGATAAAGGCGCATATCATAATTACCTAATAAAGAATCCCAATGAAAATATTACGAGCCGTACAGTCACGGAAACGGTAAAGAAAGAAAGAAAGAACGATTAGTTATATATAATTATAATTATAATTATAAGTATAATTATAATTTCTAACTAATGAATAGGTACGAATAAGTGTGTTGATGCCACGGAAAACTAAGAAATAGTTGAGTATAAATACGTATACCTAAGTGAAAATAACACATGATTGTACTATGACAAAAATTATATCAACACATACACGCACACAGTTATTTCGATATTATTATGTAATATCGAAACTAAAAGCTCAATAAATTATGCGCAAACGTAATAGAAATCATATCGATATACTAGCATGCTTACAATCAATGATGCAAATAAAATAACTCGACGGTATACAAAGAGTTGAAATGGCTACATAAAGTCCACGGACCCGCGCTGCAGCTCGAAGCTGTAGAACGGCAGCTTAGCGCGAGGAAGAGAAAGAGGTACAATTTATAGCATCTGTGCGCGTATAGCGTAACGTGCTCGGCGGTCGTTCTTGAATCGTCGTGTCTAACAAGGTATGTGATCGAGAGTTAAGACCGCGAACGAGATCGTTTCTTCGTGAAAGTCGCGGTGGGGCCCGGGCCCGGGCGGGACCCGGCCAGGAAGCGCTCCAGCAGCACGAGCGATCGAATAATGATGACGGCCGTCGTCGTGACGATGACGATTGACGATGACAACGATGGTGTAACGATCGGCTATTCGAGAAACAGCGAATCTAATAGCTCGCGCGATTCTCGCCGTGTCTCGCCATCGCTTGCGTAAACCGGGTTAATGGAGAGGTCAATGACGGAGAGGAGGTATTAATAAATGACTCTGACAAAAAATGGGCGCGGAATGCGCGCCTTGCACTGCGAGCGCACGAGGCTTCGTTTTGCAATCCGCGGAACGCGCGCGGCCACCGACTCAATTCAACCTGCCAAAGTACATTCATTATCCGCATCAATCTCTCGTCTTCTCGTTGCGCTTTCGTCTGATTGATAATGAGCAATCTCGCGTCTCGTCGCATCTTTTCTAACTGCAGAAATAATTGACGCAAACCTCGTCTTGTTCGATTTTTCTCTCGAGTCTATTACACCTTTTTGTTAGTTAATTTATAACAATCAGTATAAAAATCTTTACTTCAATCTTGGTTTCTGCGCCACGATCAAAAAATTAATAATGATAGTACAGATGCAACTTTCTTAAGATAAGTTTGTCCTGGAGTCTTGACCTCACGCAACATTTCCGCGTGCTACACGTGTTCTTCGAATACCAGGAATGATTGTACCATCCGAAGCGTTCCTTTTCTTGTCGACAAATCTTACGGAACCTCGCAGAATGTCGATGCTGTTTTCAATATTCTATCGCGTGATCTGTTGACCTACAATTATTCTATCGACTTGCATTATGCATCACCGGTACAACCGTAAAACCGGTTTACGCATATCGAATTCGCATGATTATTTATATATTACGATGTAAAGATGATAGAAGCTTCATTTATCTTTCACAATCCATTTCGTTATTTCTCGATCAGGTTTGTACGTAAAACAGGTCTTGTAAAGTAATGTAAAGCTTGACTTCGCGCATTGTACTCTGATATCATGATGCTCTTTCGCGTACGATTGTTTTCTACGGTGCAACACCACTAAAAGGAAATAATTTTTTACCCAAATATGTGCCAAGAAAATTATTCAAATAGCAATTATGATCAATATTACATTTTATTTTTACTTGGAAAAATTTTCTTGTATAATATACTCAATAATTGTAGTTATCCAATTTTTCTTCTTAAAATTTAATCTTAAAATATATCTTTACAGTTATAAGTATAATCTGTCAATGTAGCTAATTGTCTGTATACAGACAGGAATAAATGTTTCAATTATTGCACTCGTTGTTCGCGAGCACGCGTCCCTCCCACATGTAGATGGCGACTCTGATTAGATCCTAATCTTTCTGCCGCAGGATGTGTCGTTATTTCACTCGACAAATTTTTATCGGGGGAAAAATCCGGCGATCGCACCGCGATCTTCATCCTTACCGTCCTCGAAGTCAATAGGGTTATTCGGTAAATTATTGCGTTGTCGTATCTCATCGCGAGAATCTAACAAAGCAGACGCGCCCGGTGAGCGCGCGGAAACGCAACGTCTCTATCTCCGCGTACCGAGTACCGACGTTAATTTCCTTGCGATATTTTTCCGCGCGCGGCTGTGTTAATTGCGAGGCCGCGTACTTCGATCGATAGAAACTTGCGCCTCGTGCGCATCGAGAATATGAAGACGATAAGATCTTAATTTCCCTCGCGCAACAGACGAGCCGCGAGACCGCGCTTTGGCCAATTTTCCGCGCGTAGCTGAGGTGTCCAGCCTCTCTCTCTTTCTCAATCTCATGATGAGCCTTGACCTCGCACATTGCGTTTCCGCATGTGCTCGCGGCGATATATTTCCCCTTTTCTACAGTGGTACCGTCAAATGTACGCATCGCCATCATCAACACTGTCAGAATATATTTAGACTTATACTCTAGGCAATTCTGTAACGCACATTACTGTTAATACTCATTTCTTACGTTCTCTGGCTATCATTAAAATGTGCATTTCAAAGTTTCTACTAAGACTTATTACCTGTGATATAAATTACACGTATGGACATACATTTCTTCTAATTCATTGTTTTAGTGTTTTTACTTGTAAACTGTAAATCTCAAAAAAATAATGTTAAAGAGAAATTAAATATTTTTATGTGTCTATGAATTCTTTTTTCATATCATGTTCAAATATTGCAGAATGTACATATTTTTATTAGTATTTCTTCATATTCTTCGTTAATAAAAAGAATAAATATGGTCAAAGGACTCCATAATGCGAGAGAGAACGCATTTAATCCAGACAAATTCCCGATAAAGTAGCCAGGAGATGAGCGAAAGAAAGAACTTGGAGTTTTTGCTCGGTGAAGAAGAATCCGTAAAACATGCCCCGAACAAAACTCCCGGTGTGCTCGATTCTTCGTTTTTTCTGCGCGAATCTCGAGGGGTCGCGGCTCTTAACGGTCCACGGCATATTGCATCGGTCGGTTCGGCGTGCACACATATACTGGCGGGGATTCAAATGGGCATTAAAGCCCATGGTCGCGCGCGTGCAAACAGGCAGGCCACCGGACGGACGGGACTGCAATGTGCAGCGCGACAATGGGGCATAACGCGTGGAATAACGAGCGCGAGTTATGTCCCGTCATAATTTGCAATTTAGATTTCATTATCGCTCGGTGGCTGCACAGCCTCCGCGTGTGCACCGGACACGGGCTGTCGCGTTTCCGTATCGACCACGAATCGATAATTTTTTGTATCCGATGGCACCGATTGCGAGCTTCCTTATCACCTTTCTAAATATTCCAAGTAACAACACGGTTAAATCTTTCAACTCCTACATATAAGCTCATTTCATTTTCACGAACGTCAACTTCATACTCATTGTTATATAATGCATATTTTATATGTCAAAATTTCAAATCGCAGATTTTTTTAAAAATAAATAAGCAAGCAAGCTGACACGACTGATAATTATTTAAGGCTGGTAATTAAACGGGTTCAAATGCGCGAGTTTTTCTTTCTCGCATTGCGAGTTGCGAAACAAACTCATATAAATCACTTGAGGATGAAAGGATTAACGTTTGAGACGATGAAGGCGGTACGACCAACATCTTCCGCAAATTTTAGATAACTGCGAGCGCGCGGCGGAATGGCGCCTCAAATGAAACCAACCAGCGGGCGCGCAAAAGTGTGCTAACGACGTGCAAACCTCCCTCGAGCGTGCATTTCCGCATTGCGTGCGAGTCTTTAAAGCACGGAAAAAGGCGCTTCGGAACACGGCGAGACGTACGAAGCGCAGGCTCGTCGAGTAACGATCGCGGTTAACGGTACTGCAGATTGGTGTAGTAAAGGACCTGCGAAATCCTTTACAGGAGTGGTATATGCGCGTGGCGATATTGTTGACGTAACTGAAACGATGTCACATCTAGAATCGGATAAACGGCGCTTCTCTGGTTCATCGCATCTGAAAAACTGTGACAATTCCAAAATCGTCGACATAATAAATAGTAGAGTTTACGTAGATCCTTGAAGCCTTGTCCGCCTATTCTATATTCTAGTAAATTGCTTGAATTGCAAGTTTTAACAACGACAAAAACCGGAATGCTAATTGCAAGATACAAGTAGAGGAACCACGGTTCGTTTAACTCGCGTCGCCTTGCGTCGCCTTGCGTCGCCTCTCTAATCGCCGTGCTGTCTTCTCGCCAAGATCAAACCGTAAACGCGACTCTTTAAATATGAAATTATGCAACAGGAAATATTTACTGATTGTTTCATACGAGAGAATCTTGTCGCCGCTCTGGCATCAGAATCTTGTGTAACGTTCACAATATAATTTTCTAATGGATGATGATGATGATGATGAAAAAGCAGCGTCTGTGTGTATATCTACTCTAAGATAATAGTTCTCTTATTCTGCAATTGTGCATTCACTAATTATCTTTATGATAATTTGTGAATGCACAGTTGCTCAATGTTTCGTACATACATTATTTTAATGTACGTTGTTTTATATTACGTATCCTTCCTTAAACTAATAGTTATACTTGTGTGATTAGTAAATAATTACAGAATTCATATCCTATAAAAACTATATAAATTACTGACGCATACACATAACATTCCTGAATGGTGCGACATAAAAAACATCAGATTTGTAGACGTGTTTGGCCAAAGATGATTTGAATATTTCAAGGGATGCGCCGGACCTTCATGACGACATATCTCCAAATTTGGATGGTAGATCGAAGAATGTCTTTCGGAGCAATGTCCTGCCGAGGATTTCTCCTGCTAGCCGGGGCACCATACGCGAGGTTCTTTCGGTCTGACTCACGTACCGGTCATTCGAGCCTCTCTTCTTCCCGCCGCATTCCCATTTCGTTCCTCGAAGACGAGCAGGACTCGTCGTCTTTTGGACGCAAGAACGTGGACGTGGGCGAAAGGATATCCCCGACAGCCAGATCCTTTGTGATATATGTATACTTTCTTTTCACTCTTACATTAAACCTTTACAATTTCTGACTAGAAATTTTGCTCTACTACTTGCACATATGTCTTGTCCTAATGAAGAATACTCTCATTCTTTCATTACGTACCTAAATAAACTCTTCTATAAGAAGGATGTGTTTCTCTATTTTACTATTTTTTCAATCCTTAGGTACCGCTGAAAAAGGTGCATTTTCTTAACCTCCTATTTTCACTAAAACACTTTGATAGAATGCTGCACTATAATGCTGCGCACGAATACTTCACGCAGAAGAAACTCTCTTATGATCGATTTCACTGATGTCTAGCTATCTTTAATCTCAATTCTAGTTTCAGTATTAGTTTTAGTATTAGAAAGTTAAATCATCTAAGGTTAAACTGAACTGACGTCCGACGGCCATTAATGGCGATCTATCTACGTACAAATTATTTTTACTCGACAAGGAAACCGAAAAGCGTACAAAGTTTACTGACAACGAGAAGGACATTAATGACGCGATACTGAAACGTTCTACGTACATAAATTCTTTTTATCCAATGAGGAAATCAAAACAGAAAAGATCTTTGCTATTCACGTTTAATCCTTGTGCTCTCGCATGTCGCGGAAGCGAGTTTTTACCTAAAATAGGTACGCGCGCGACGTCACGAATTGCCGCCTCTTAACGCTTTTATCTCGTGTCCGGGCAATATTTACGGCACGGTCGCCGAGCTTGTGCGTCGTCGTTATCCTTATCGAGCACTCCTTAGGTAGGAATTCAATCTCGGTTACGGCGATCGGCGAGAGCGCGAGTAACGCGTATGTAAATGCGAACGCGCGCACCGGCGCCATAATCCGCGTGCGTCACGCGCCTATGCGCGGGACCCACAATGCGCCGCGACGGGTGCGTGTGCGAAGCGAAACCGCGTAACGCGTCGGCACGCATTTGCTTAAAGGGACGGCTCCGAGGTACTCCACGAGCTGCGGCGCGTTGTAGGGCGCTTACGCACTTTCCTGGAACGTGCAGCTGCGCAGATTTCGCGCGTACTTTATCACGCGTGTCTGCGCGCTAGCGAGTCAGGTGAACGCTCGAGTGCGCGCTCGCAGGATGACACTTTTGTGCGAAGGTCGGTTAGACGGCCTTACTCAGAGGTCGCACATATGTGTGTATATGTGTGAGTGTGTGTGCGCGTGCAAGAGTATAGCGAATTCGGTATGTAACTCGTTCCAAGTTCTTTTCCGTTCTCGCCAATCCGCGCGAAGCTTTGCGAATATTTGTAATAGTTTAATATTATCGAAATAAAGGCATATTCCTCGATCGATTCCAAGTTTCGTCTCCTTTCTCGCGACAGAGTTAAATTTCATATAAATATAAGTACTTCGGAACATATTTCAATAGCATTTTTTAATCGACTTTATAATTCAATTTTTTTTAAATAAAAATACCAGAACATAGAATTTTTATGTTGTAAGTGATCAAGAATAAAGGACGTAGCATTTAAGTAATGTAACTGACCATTTTTCTCGTATCTCCCTTTTCATTCGCTTACGCGATACCTGTTATTACAAGGAAGTGTGATTTGTTACGGACACCATATAACAATGCTGGATATACAAGTAATAATAACCATACAATGAAATCACGCATAAGGAAAGGCAACTCCCCTCGAATCTGCATAGTAATTTCGAATTGCACATTCACTTTCAGCGCTTGCATTTTGTTCGCGCACTACATTACACGTATAATTATCCTCGCTTATATATCGCTACATAGCATCGGTAACTCGTGACGACAGCATATGTGTAACATACCGTGCGCATACCGCATTTTTTATCTCGTCCCTAAGTGAGTTTATGGATGTAACACGTCGCAGTGTTAATAACTTCCTAACGCTAATTACACGTTTCGCCGCTTCTGTTCCCCATCAGTATCTTTGACGATATATTAGTACCTACTTTCACGTCAGGCGTCGTTTATCGTTTTGCCGGGAGAAAGAAAAAGAGAAAGAAAGAGATAAAGAGGGAGGAGGTGGAAATCGTGACAATAACAGCCCACCTGGTTATAGTTGCCTCCAAGAGACGGAAAGGATTTTTCGTCGATCGGGACAATTGCTCGGAATGCTTGGGGTCATTTTCTCTATTACCGTAGTCGGCGGTTCGATCGCACTCTCGGCGCCGCGCCGCTCTCAGCCCACTTTCGACGAGAGGGCTACGACCTTAAAGGAAGTAAAAGCCCATTTAAAGACCGTACGAATTTTTGTGACCCACTGTACACACCGTACAGACCGCCGCGCCGCGGCCGTCGATGCTCGGACGGCCACCTTGGCCGTCGGCTAGCTTTCCATCGGTGAAAGCTCTCGCAGGCTTTGTGAAACGACGACGACACAACGCGTTCTCATATACAGTACGTCCACACACATACACACGCACAGATTGCACGTACAAGACGTATGTACAAGGGTGGTACTCGAAGAACCGACAAACCTTCCTCAATGATCGCGCGCCAAGCACATCAGTGCGACGATGAAAAATTAACGCCGCGCGATTTATCGACCGACAGCATTGTATTAAAGTGCATTTCTCATCGGTCCGCTCGGCCATTACATGAAAAGTATACTGTTATGTGTGCCGATATCTCTCGTCGAACGCCAGGCCGGTTACACTTATTTACTTACGCGCATCAATAAGTCTCTATGGGGTATTCGATAATAGACGTCATCCGACGCGCGTAACGGCGTTCCTCGATCTTTAACTGAAACATTGAGACGTTAATAGCTACCGCATTCTACCCGATTAGAAAACAAGTTTTTGCCGAAATTCACTTCCAGGATATAAATAAGTACGATCTTCGTTCTTGAGATTCGCGACGTAGTCAGGAAGATACTTAATGTTAAAAGTCACGAAAAAATATAATTTACATTTGATTAAACGTTGTCGAAGGAGAAATTTTCGTTCTCAACGAGAGGAATATCAGTTTGCTCATAAATTGTGAGCATTCTTATCGTCAGACTCCCTGTACGTCACGGTGCGGCCTTCGTAGCGTTTTACCGCGGATTCTTCTCCCTTTTCTATATGACTTATATACGCGCGCTATGAAATTTATACGCGATCTGAATTGCAAATACGCGCGCCCATCAGCAGCGGCCACCTCCTCTAAGACATCCTGGAAAAGTCGTAAAGCAAGAAGAACACGCCTTGTTTTACAACGCGTCTTGGCTCCCGCGATCGTCGTCGATAGGAGAAACTGGAAGGGAAATCTCATTAAGCGGTATGTGCCCGCGAACGATAACGGCGCCGTTAATGGCTCATCGACGATAATTAACGGCCTAGATCGGCGGCGATGCTCTTTTTACCGCGAACAATGATCTTTTCGCGCGGACGCGCTGGGCCTTGACGGGATTTCAATGCCATTTATTATGTCTCCACACCCCTTCCGTTAATCGCGGACGACGATGGAGACTATGCGCTGCATCCTGCATCCACGATTGATTGGCAATTCATCAGAGAGACTATCAATTTTCGCGTAATTAAAATTTTAATCGCTTTTTCTTGAATAAATATTAAGAGCGCTTTGTATGTCACGGTTATTTGAGTAGGCGTACGCGAAAGGCGAAAGGTAAGTATTTGCAAGAGTGAATAAAAATATGTGGCACACAGTGACGATAGGATGCATTTCGTAATGTTTCCACGAATCCATCTGTTAACATATTGATGACAGAAATGGATGTTTATAAACGAGAAATGCAAAATTGTGTTTAATTTTTCATTTTTTCCCTAATGTTATGATAGTGTTAATTAATGTATCTCTGAGAATTTTCCATGATTAAGTGAAATTTATTCCCATCGATATTTATTCGTCTTGCACTTCGTATATACATACACCGTACGATTTTGTTTTTAACCTATCGTTCGCACGATATCGTCGCGATAACCAGTGACTGTCACTTACCGAGCGTAAACCGTCCCTGACATCCCTGGCAGATGATCAAGGCAAATAGACGATAAGCAGGCAAGACGACGAGAACCAGATAAAAGGAAGGTGGGAACGTGTACATAGGTGGAAGTGAGTCTCGTCTCGCGCAGGACAAGGGTCTGGTTAGGCGAGTGGTCGCGACGCGTAGCGTGAGATTTCCGATATTCTTAATAACAATCTCGATCCTATCTACGAGCGGGAAACCGAAAGAAATTGTAGTAACGGAGTTGGGCCGGTACCGCTAGGAACAGCCGATGCCAATCTGGCAAATCTGCCGCGCGATGCGGTTAGCGTGGAAATCGTGGTTACGAAGAGAGTCGCGTGTATTGATTATTATTATAGAGTCGACGCGACGGGGCTTTCACGTACCCGTCGAAATAATTCTGTTTGGTCAGACAATTCCACGGAGAGCCAGCGGCGTGCGAGTGAAACTGATTATCATAATGAACAACTTTATGCGTTGGCAAACATATAGGCGCGCCAGAGTGTCGCGTTTTGTTTTCCCGTCTTACTCGTCGTTACGTCGTTCCATCGTTCCGTTCGTTTTCGTTGCAGGCGGAATTACGTCAAGCAGTCGAGGGAAAAAAACAGGATTGAAATAAAACGGCATGATTTACCGCTCGTCCATAAAACTTCCTCCCGACCCGACCCAAGCGACCCATTCAATTCGTTTGAAGAATGCTTCGTTTGTATATGGTTATAATATGGTTATGAGGCATCCTAATAGACCAGTTCGTTAAGGTTCTCGAATTAATGAGCGACCTGTTGAGCGACCGTATCGGTAACTAATTGCTGTGAAAAAAATTAATCGGACCTACGAAAGAATGCAGCTAGTCACTAGTCAGAAACTTTGTCACAAAATTATATATCCTAATGTTATTTCGCATTTAAAATTCTATAAATTTATAAATATTTAAGATAATCATATGTTTCCTCTTTTAATTTGCGTAAAATTATGGCGCTCGCTATAATGGCTATTTTACACGCACTCTTATCTAAAAATGGCATTCCGCGTATCCCATTTCATTGCACGTTGTTTTGATACTACAATCAGCATTTAATGGGGCGCGCATTGGGTGGCCGGGCTATCGGTGTATGAGCGATTAAAAAAGAAGTCGCGTCGAGATTTCGCTAGAGTAACGTTCTTATCCTCCTCCTCTTCCTCTTCTCGCTCGGTTCGTCCTCGGCTCTTTCGTTTCGTCCTTACAGAACGGCGCGCGCACTCGTAATGTACGGAACGATTACCTAGCGACACATTCATAGTGTTGAATTACGCGATTAATCTCACTTATGAAGTTACGAAGGATTTTTGCCGACGCCCTGTTAGGCGCTTCCTCGTGCGGGACTGCGGCCGGAAAAATGACGGCTCCGTTTATTTCTAACGAGCAATCTATCTCCGCGACGACGCCTTCATCATGGTAACTTGGTCGTTACCATATGTTTTCTATTTAATTACACGTTGTGTTTTCTATTTGATGTGCTTTATTTAACGCACCGTGAGAGAAGAAGTTGAGACCGCGCCCGTCCACCTGCGTGCGCGCACATACACGCGTGCGACACGCACTTCAAAGTATGCGCGAGCATACGACTGTATTTATGTACGTGCGGCCACGTGCGTAACGTTTATAGCAGCGCACACCGTAAGAGCGATTATACTCGACCGTCGTAAACGCCACGGAACGATCTCTCTCTCCACGGGTGTTGGCGAGAGCCCGGAAGATCCAGGAAATTGGATTAAGCCTTAAATGCATCCTAACGCACGCGCGACCGCGCGGAAGATAACAGTCGGCCGCGCTTATCGTTCACTCACCAGGCATGTTATATTTCTAAGAGAGTTTGCTTAGAAAGATATGTACAATATGTATGCATACGCGCATGCATACAGTTACAGAGAAGGACGAGGAAAATCTAGCGGCGTTGACCAAAGTTTCAAGCGCTACAAGTTGCCTCCTAACTAAATAAACGACTTCATTCTACGTGCATCGAGATGCAATGACGTAGAATACAAATGACAGTAATCATTTTCCCTGTGGATGATGGACATTTCTCTTTGAGTGAAAACCACTCAAAGGGAAGACGGATGCGCGATTACAGTTATTTATTTATCGCATATAAATGTGTATCTTCATTTACCTTCGCTCTTATCTTAGAAATTACTCGTCTGATTTTTATCATTTATCTAGCGGCACCGATTCACCTTGGCGACTTGTTCATCTCAACCCTTCGCGATCGCTGCAGGGTCAATAACACCGAATCGACGACAGAGATCTCGATCAACCCTGACATCCGCGAAGAATGCGATCGAGGGTCTCCGCGCCGATAAGCATCTCGATCGTCGATCGACCCAAGCTAATCTTTCAAGTACCGAAACGTCTGGAGAAACCTCGTCTCTCCACAGAGGCGGCGTCACAACTTTCGCGCGACCGGTTATTATTTCGCGCCATCGCATCGTGAGCCTGTGTGAGGCTGACGAGCCGGCGATTAGTCCGGAAACCTTTAATACCGACGATGTTGCAAGATTAATTTTATCAAATTCGCCAGGACATACGAGTGTTAATTGAAATTACAGTCAACATTTTTTCGCTTACAGCAGGGTAAAAATATCCATCGATTTTCGTTGAAAGTCCGTTCGTATCGTACAATATGAGACATGAAACTGATTGCGAAGAATATCAACTCTGACCGCCAAACACTAAATAGTAGCTTGTAATTAATTTTACAATGAATAATTGTAACGGTAATGCGATATTACTTCCGCAATTTACTCACTCGGGTCAAATTGTGAGGCGGTTATAATAAATTTTCCGTCACGCGAGTCAAAGCTTATCGCTTAAAGCTCGAACGCTGCGCGCTGCGAGCCTGGATAAAGGATAAATCGACCGCGCGTGTATTCGAGAAAACGAGGAATTCGAAAGAAATCGCAGATACAAAATGCTTCGGGTGAAGCAGTTTACAAAGCGGAGTCCCCTCGTTACGTAAGATATGCAGATACCTATATATCTATGAAGTATACGCGTTTGCCCAGCGACTTCCGCGTATCGGTTAAGGATACAGTTTACACATTTACCTTGAGTATCTACGCAGAATTTCTCACATACACGGCGAATTTCGTAATTATTCTAAAGCCAGAACTACCCTGCGCGATGAATGCCGGAAGAAATACGGGAACCGGAGAGTCTCGCTTGCGGTTGATTATGCTCGCTTATTATATGAAATTGCCGGAGAATTGCATCGGTTCGCTCAAAAGTTTTAATGTCGAGGATTATCAGATGCTCTTTAAACGGCCGTGTGCGCGTGTGTAGTAATCGCTTCCATTCGTGATCGTTATCGGAATTAGGGAGCATTAACTATGACTGAAAAATGCCGGCAGTCGAAACCAAGAAATGTCGGTAACATTCTACAATCTACATTGTAATAGTTGTGAGAAAATTCAATTATTACGAAATGACTTTAATATTATTTATTGTCATTTTGTCTTAAGTCCATGTGCAAGCCATTACATAATATTTGAAATCAAAGATTTAAAAAATTTGATAAAAGCTTAGAAAATTAAATCTATCTAAATCGAAAAATCTTAATAGCAAGAAACAGCGCCAGAATTTCGGAGTGCCAGATTTTCGCTCAAATCAAAGCACATAAAACTTTTCTCCGTGTTCTTGATTGGTTGGTTCTTGATTGATGGATAAAAAAAATGTCGATTAACGATGACAATAAAGATCTCTCGTCAAACTTCATTGATCGAAAGGCACTCGATTTGGTCCCTGGCGAGCGTACACGCCGGTGGCGCAACCGTTCCCGAACGATACTCATCGAAAAGGCCGGTCCAAGCTGTTCAAGCCGGCTGGCACGGCACGACAACGCGAGGCGCGCAAGAATTTGCTGTTGCAACGGATCGATATCTCTCTCGCGGACCGACGCGACGGCCGACGGTCGACCGCGCGAGCCTCGCGGATCAAACGACCGGCCGCGGAGTTTAACGCCCTGCATGTAGGCTACTTTGCAGTTCCGTGCACGACGGTGAAAGTGCACGCAGGCGCGCACGCGTGTGCGTGCACGCATACACGCGGCCGGAGATCGGCCGGCCGCGGGCCGGCCGGCTCGCTCCATTCGCCTCACGCGCCTCAGCGTGTCCTCTTACTCGGCTCGTTCGTTTGTTCGTACATTCGTTCGTTTGCGCATGCGGTTCGCATTGACATTGGGAAAAAGAAAAATCTTTCCCCTTTGTGGCGAAACGAGGAAAATACGACGAAGTGACTCTAGGACCTGCCGGAGAAGATTTACATAACACTTGGAGCAAGACTACAAAACAGCGGTTAATTTATACCACGTCGGATATTATGGAAGGTTTCTGTTATTAACTCTAGGAAATATATGGACAGGCGTTTGATGATGTTGTCTCGAAGTGAAGGAACACGATTAATTGTTGAGTACGATGATAATTAAGTAATCGTGTTGAAAAATATTAATATCTATAATTGTTGAATTATTTTTTATACTAGTGTGATTTTATGTTTTAAATTATCATCTTTTTACAATCATAATTATCAAAATTTATAATTGTATTATATTTTAATTATTTGAAACTATCTAATGTTATTTCAGATTATTAGCTTAATTTGGGCGAGCTATTCGCATTCTTTGAATCGGTGGAACAAAAAATTGCGAAGCGCGCAAACAAATCTGGTAAATCATGACGAAAAAATTTCGTTTTATAGAGAAAGTTCAAGGGCCTTGGTACTTTGGTAGCTCGCTTCGGTGGGCTGCTTGAACGGGGCTCGACGAGCGTCGCCTTTCCTCAATAACTCAGCGCGTGCCTGGAGTTACGAGGAGCGCCGATGTTTTATTCATGGGGTTCGCGTCGTCCTTTTGTAATTACACTAGTCGGAGCGCAGAGCGCAGAGTGCATAGGTGCATAGCTCTCTATTTTCGATTGGAAATTCGATTCAATCGCGCGTGCACGCGACGAACGACGAAATGGTATCCGCATCCGCGCGCGGCAATAAAATATACGCGCGATAATAACAAATCGCTGCCACCGGAGCTGCGATCGCTCTCTTTCTCACCGTTTGTCTTTCTCCCGCCACCTACCTAAGAATAATTAACGATAATTGCGGAGCTCACGACCGTGAAGCTATTGCGTCGCTTGATTGAACGATTTATTGTTGATCGATTTTATTTACTCGGACGTTCATTTACTTTCCGTTACTGCCCGGCGAAAGTCATCTCGGATCTCGGGCGCGATTATTCGCGTTCGTTATTTATCGGCCGATTTAACTTCAGATAAATTTTCACTTCGGTACGCCGCGTTTTTGTACCGGTTACATCTGATCTAGCAACGCGGAATTATTTCGCTAATATATCATTAACCTCGGAACAGTCGAGTTGATTCTACGAGATTTTTTTTTTTTACACGTCGTTAAACTACCAGTAATCAATCTTAAAGCGAAAAAAAGATTAGGACAAAATTGGAAGGTAATTACCCGTGAGTATTCTAAAATCGAAACTTTCTCTAGCAATATAAATTACAGATTATTAAAAACGATTTGCTAAATGAAATATTCAGGAAATTATTTATAAACGATTTTTATCAACAAATATATTGAATGCTACTGCAATCGAGGGTTTCAATCAACGTTTTGATTAACGGATACAGAATTGCGCGCTCATCCCCTTGAGGTATGTGAAAGATATTACTGCTTTAAGCGCAAAGGGGATTACGTTAGGCACGTAAAAGCGCTGAACACACGAGGAAATACACCGCGACACCTCTCGTCGCAGCCATCCACCGGGATATTGAATCGCCGGTTATCTCAACGGTAATCGCACTCGCAGGAGGAAGCGAGCCGATTTCGAAGCCACGGGGCAAACTACAGGCGGCGCCTTCATACCGTAAGCGCACGCGTAGAATCTCACGAGATATGAAAATGTGCATCTACAGGCGGATATTTCGCAGTTTCCCATGCCGCTTCTCGTCGTCGGTGTCCATGCAGCGTTTGCCTCCCTGCCGATTAAATCCACCTTTCGCAACGATAATAACTAACTTTCGTTTCCTCCCCCGCGGGCGATTTGTACCGCGAGGCGAGTATGTCAAACGGAATCAACGGTAACGATTGAAATGTCCGAAGGAAACAACGCTGTATTCCGAACGTTATTACGCATAATTTACTCGCCGAATAGATTTGCTTTGAGCGTGAATCGACGAAAATTTGCCTATGTGCAATTTTGCCAATTTTACACGGAACATTAGTACACTAATTCACTTTATGCACTGCTGAGACATGAATAATTGTTTTAGCTCTAAGCAGATATTAAAATTATTTTCTATCATTCTCAAATGAGAATATATAAAAATGGCTTTCTCGAGAAGAAAGTTTATATCTTGTGTGCCTCGGCAGAAATATAAACTTCCGTTAATAACTTTCTTCAAAGCCGATCCTTAACTTTCCATGCTATAAAAAATGCATACAAATGTCTATCTTTTTATATTAAATCATACAAGTCTAGGATATAGATCTCAACAGAAAGAAAATTAATTAAATAAAGCTTAGATAATGTTCTTCGATGTAAAAATGAATTTTGTTCGTTTACTTTAAAAACCATCGCCTGAATCGTTCTCTACAAGAGATTAAGCACTCAACAATATCAAAAGCGCTGACGCTTCCGTCGAGTGTCTTCCGAGAACTCTTTCTCTTCTTAGTCGCGCTTGATTCTCGCCTCGAAAAAAAGAGGGTCTCCTGATGTAGGCTCGAGATCGGCTTATTATTCCAGAAGGCGTTCCGATGTCGCGGCAATATCTACTTCGCGCTTGCGATGCACGCAATGCATGCGTGACATCCGGCCCTTCCTCTCGCGCACGCACGCATCTTATAGAATTTTATTAACAGTAAAATTTCTCGCGAGACAAATGTCTAACTCCCTTCTTCACCTCTAGCGAATTAATTTCACATAACATTCCCAAGTACGTCCCCCCCACTTTGTGCTAAGTGTTTTCGATCTTGTTTTCCTAGTTTCATTAATACGCGACCAGTATCGGAATTTAACAGATGCGGAGAAATTTAAATATCCTATTTACAGTATAGAAAAAATCTATAAAGTTAAAATTCACAAGTCAGCATAAATATATAACGAAAAATAAAATATAAAATCGGTAATAATGATATAATAATATTATAGTATGTAATAACATCTGTTAATAAATCTTATTACGTTATAGCGGCTCTTTCATGGCTATAAATTCGGCTTTGTACACAGTGTGCGACGTCACTAATTCAAATATCATAATTTTTTAGCACGAGAACTACAATCAATAATATCAGACGTTGGCATAAATTATCGCCTTCGATGCTGCGAGCGGTTCTTTCATACGTAAAGCGAAATATACGTCGCCCCGCGTCTTTACAACGTAATTAATGCATACAAATTCGCGAATAAAAGCGCGCGTCGCACAAATTCCAGGAATGATTATCTCGACTTATATTTCCACGAAATTCCGGCGTACACGGTCTTGGAACCCGTCGTCTTTGGACCCCTCGTGCGTGTGTAGGTATACGTATACATATACTTATATGCCGGGGGAGGTATTTATATTCAAGACGATAAGAACGTGTTAGTCGATTCGCGCTCGTGCAAACGTACCTTTACACATGTTACTTACGACGTGCCGCAAGTAACGACATTTGCGCGTGTATGGAGGAGGGAAAAGGGGACATCGGGCGCCATAAAGAGGTCCTCTGACGATTATGCACGTGCCAACAATGTGTACGGTGCTTTATGACGCTAACACTTTAACGACACCGGCCATCATGCTTCTACTTGAACTGCATATTAAATATTAAACGATATCGGTGGCTCTCGTCAATGAGCCGCACGTAGTATAATCGAATCCGAGAGAAAGAGAGGAGAAAAAAGCTGCTGACCCGCGGCAGTCGTTATCGCAGCGAATCATCAAAATTTCCCTCGTCTTTACGCCTAACAGAATCTCCGTCATAATATGTTTAATGAGTGCCGGAGGATCGTTCGAGTAATTGTCTGATGGTCTTTTCCATTTTCCATCTCTGATCGTTTTTAATCTTTCGTTCGAATCTCATTCATCCCATTGTCTCGCACTGATAAAAATTACGCGATCGCGGTTTAGATAAATTCATACGAACGGTTTCACTTTTCGCTTTGCCGCACCTAAGAGAAAATCACACGACTGACCTTCGTAATTTACTTTACGAGTAGTAGTAGTAGTAAATCATAGAGTAATAATGCCAAATGCGGTTTAAATTACTTTCTAATTGCAAGAATATTAATTGCATGATTGACGAACTTTAAAACAGAATGTTAAAAAACTATATCCGTTATTGAATTTTCGCACAAGATGAAAAATTTTGAGAAGATATCAAATTCTGTGATTAAAAATATGAAAAATCTGATTAAATATAAAAATACCAAATAATATGTGACGTGTAATAAATGTTTACTTAAATTACTGTATTTTTTGACTCGTATATTATACGGCATATATTAATATAATATTGAGTTGCTGCTATAATAATATCAACTCCGTAGACGTTATTTATTCTCCGTGGCTACTGCGGCTATATATACACGCGCGCGAATAAAATTAGCCACGTTTGATTAAGAGACATGAGATTTCCGTGATGCAGAAACGTAGTTGTATTTCATCGCCGGGAACGTAATCGATCTGTCTGTCGGATTGCATCGAGTCGCGCTATCCTACCAGGCATCCGGTACTTCTACTGAGGCGTAAATCTCGACGGGGTATACCGAATTAAACGTGATAAAAAATTATCCTCGCGTCGATAGCTCGATTTCACTACGGTGCGATTCACGTCAAATTAACCGGTTACAACGGAAACGCTTCGGGCGGACGGGAAACGAAATTCGAAAGCAAGTACGACGAATCTGAAGTGCGACGTTTTGCGTAAATCACCGACGCATAATTAATCCTGACGAAATTAGTAATAATAAATGTATGACAGGCAAGTTTTTCTGCCAACTCAATTATAAGGAAATATTTCCAGTATCTCTAGATAGCGCATAAATATTAAATAAATCTTCGATGCGAAACGTAATTAGACACTGCAGCTCGTTACGAAAACTTAGACACATATATTTACCCTGCTACACAAGGGTACTTTACTGAGATATTTTATGTTGCTAATCATAAGTGGACATGAAGATTATTTTTGCAACGTGGAAATTCGTACTCGTGAGTATTCAGCGATACCGGTTTCAAGCTACTTAATCGTTTCAGCGCTAATATCCAGATGAGAGTCCGGACGCACAGATCGAGTGCGTCGGCGGGCTCGTGAATTTCTCCAGTTAGCGTATCGCCGCGGCTAATTAACGGTGAAGCGTTTCTTGCTGCGCATCTATAAAGAATGATCTACTTAACAACAACTAATCCGCGACTGGTCCGTAAATATCACGCGCAAGAAGCGGGTCGCGTGTTTTCATTTCACGAACAACATCGCGTAATTTTCATTTATTACGTATAGACGTCTTGTCCGATAAACTCGGGCGAGCGCAAGCAAATAATGCGATGTCCAGGGAGAGTAAATAGCGCGGTTGAATAGGAATTATTTTCACGCGCGACGCAGATAAGAGTTGAACGTTTCACGATTGGCGGCACGTGCACTCTCGTACACGTACATATAGTTACAGAATATTGGCTTGTTCTTGTCTGCATTACGATGCTCGATATCTAATAAATAAGCAATTGGCAAATGAACGAAACTGTACGTGTGTAGTAAGTACTGAACTGCTGTAACAAACACTTTCGAACCCGTCTATTACCCAGTGCGCACGCGACTCTAACGGGTGAGAGTCGCTCTCAGAGAGCTATTTGCTCGCGTTTAATTTCTTTCATTGCTGTATTTAGTATCTAGTATTTAATGCGGCCACGTGACTATTAATTTTATTTGTTTAATATGAAAGTTTAATAGCACTGTAAAATGAAAATGAGACGATCACGCTTAGCCTTTCACTACTTAGAAATGTGTAATTATCTCAACTCTATTGAGTTCTTTTGCAAATATCGTTATATCTCTTTTAATGATGGAAGGAAATTATAAAGAAGATTAAATAATCATTCATTTTAATGTTATCAAAAATCAAACTAGAAGTATCAATCGGTTCATTGCATCGCAGCAGTTTTGAGGCGCGTAATATCGAACCTTGGCAGTTTAAGAAACAAATGTACGAAGAAGAACCGAATTTCTTACAAAGACATTGAAAAATTAATATAAAGAAATAACTTTATAAAGCTATTCTTATAATTATTTTCGCGTTGAAGAGAAATGCCTTCCAAGGTAACATTTTAAAACGTTATAGCAGTCATGAAACAATGTATGAATCGAGCGTGAAAGACTTCTAAATTGAATTTCTACTTTCGGCATTTGCAATCTGCCTTATATCAAGTCTTCAATTCGATGTTCTTCGAAAGGTAGAAGACGTCAAAGAAGAATTCAAGAGGGACTACATACGTGATGTTAGTGTTGAAAGGTCTTGTCCGTGCCGATAACTAGAATGTATACATACTATAAAGTTACGAAGGCACGAGAGTACATTACAGTATCGAAAGTCCATTATTTCGCGGCAGGTGCTTTTTTTCGCGGCTGCCTGTCGATTAGCGAGCGTTGTCGGCGTAAACGTGCAGGCTTCGTTGGAGTAAATAGACGGCGGAAGATAAATGATCGTGGCGGCGAGGCGAAGTTAAATTGCATAAGAGCGTGATTAGCCTCGATTCCAGGCTGGCGAACACCGCGTCCGGCCGGGCGCGATCGACGCAATAAAATATAAGCGGCTGAAAAAAAAAATTCAAGACTGCCAAGGTCCTCGCGATCCTATTGTTCGCGCACCACAATTTCCTTATTCGCCGTCTCGGGGCGGTGCCTCGTGTGATCCTGCCCGCTACGAGACGGAATCTCGAAGTGCCTTGGCAGCGATAATCCGAACCGTCCCAATTAGTAATAATTACTCGTTGTCCACGTGGCGAAACGACCGCTAAATACGCACCGCTCTCTTTCTCCTTCTCTCTCAGCTTCCGCCGCGTCGCGTCACAGGTGTCACGCGATAAATTAACATCGCGACGATAATCGTCAGTCTCGTTCGCTTTACTTTCGTTGGATCGTACAAGCGAAGCCGGCTCGTCAGCCAACCGATTTTCATCCAAGGACGCCCATTATCGGTTCCGGAATAATCGCCGATAAATTTTCATCGTGTCACGGCCAAGCGCGGACGCGCCCATGTCCTCGCGATCGCGATCGACCAATCGGGGCACGGTGATTAACTTGCAGATCGAGCGTTATCGCTAGTGATTAGCGCGGATCTCATTTAAATCAAACATCGCATCCCCTAGATTCATGACATTTTACTGGTTGGATTTAAGACGTTGTTCGTGCTTGATAAGTAAAAAAATATAAATTCGCTACTTTTCTAGAAAAGACATGCAAACGGACCAAAATTCTAAGACTCTGCACTTCCGACATGAATTAGATAACCGATATAATAAACAAATTTAGTCATTCTAAATTCTGTATATTTTATACTTTATCTCCTGCTTTTTAATATATATATATATATATATATATAATTTTTAATAAAGAAAATCATTTATAAAAATATTATGTTGGCGACTAGTAAAAGTTTAAGTTCGTAATTATAATCGACGCAAGGTCCATCAGATATCTTTACGTCTTTTTGTCAAGAACAAAGTGTGGAATAGTACAATATAATTTCATACTTTACATGTAAAGCTGTACAAAATTACTGTAGTTTAATTAAATGACTTTGGTATGGGATATTACGTGAGAATTTGGTTCTGCTCGGCAGGTGCTTCAGTGGGATCATAACGAGGATTTATGGGTCGAGCATGGATACGACATAGTGCGATGTTCCGTCGGGCGCAATTTGTGATTACGGAAATTTCCGTGTCGCGCGTAAATAACTTAGACGGCACGGAGATAATGAAATTGATCCTACATTTCATTTACGCGACTTTATTTATTGTGATAGGAACCCGAGCGCTGGCACGTAGACGATTATTAGTCGATCGACCGTGCGATTATGCGTGTATTAAAATTTATAAGGGACATCGAGCTAGGCCATTGCGCGTTATCATCGGCGTTTATCGAAGATTCATCTCGTTCGGACCGTGGTCGAGATACTATACATCGAGCGCGTAACGCGCGTTCGCATCGGGAATACAACGATGTAACGACGAAAATGATCAAAGATGCATCGACCAGCGACGTAATACGCGTCTTTAACTGGTTAAAAATCTTTATTTCGCTAGACTTTATGCTGCGTTAACCAATTTTATTTGTTCCTGATATACTGACAAAATTGGCGCACGGAGCGCAATCCTTTCTGAAGAGTCTAATGAATAAATCGCGCTTCGCTTGCTTCATTTTCCCGGAGACAATCGGTTATGGCGCGCGACAAGGAGTACACATGCAGAGGAAAGAAAATTTAATCACTCGCGTTAAACGTGTAACTACACGCGGGTGTATGAAAATTATTCGCAACAAGGGTACCGGTATAAAAAGCCTCGGCGCAATTATCGGCGTTCACATATCGGAAGAATGCAACGAGCAGTGGGCTTGGTTCGATCAGCGGGACAGTGCTAATAAGGATATTGGAATGCAAGCGTGCGGCGTAATAATCAACGGTTTAACTACCATCTGTGTTATTAGCATTTCCATAATTCGGGGTTAAGCCGGAGTGATTGTTCGTAGCCGATTTTGCTGGGTTGCACGCACCTAACCATAGACTAACGTCAGGATTAACGGCCGTGCGAGAACATCTTTAAAGGCAGACACCTTGCCCAATCAGTATTTTATCCAACGACAATGGCTCGTTATGTGACGCCGCGACATTTTTCGTGCCACTTTTCCGCGAACGCGCCGAGTTTCGGAGTCGCATGGGCAATTATTATTGTTACCGTGAATGGTCATCCGGGACAAGCACTTAGTACTAATTACAGGATTCTCCGAGCAATTATTTTGTTATTCCGAGGTCGTCGTAGGGATCGCAATCACTTTTATGGTAATCGTTAGCGTTAAACGCACGTGTCTCAGAATGCATTCATCGCGAGAACGCGAAGAATATTCGAACGCGTGCGTTCCTCATTACGGCTAGATACAGCATTATTATTATTGCGAATTAATCTCTTAGGCGTAATTGGAAAATCATAGAGCAGCCTGTAAAAATACTATACAACATTTTCACCTGTTATATTCTATCCGTCAATTATCAAAAGCGCGCGTCACATGGAATTTCTTATATAACTCATACTTGAAATGTAATATATGTGTATATGTCTACATGATCTACACTATACCTACATATAAACATACAATAAAAATAAATTTAAAAATATCATTCTTGAGTAAACCTATTAATATAATTTATGTAACGTTTTTCTTTGCCTGGATGCAAATCAAGTATGCAAATTCTTTGCGAGTGCACATCTTGACTCGCCGACTCGTTAAGGACAAGAATACAAATCTTCCGGTTTTTCATGCTCGCTCGTAAGAGAAGAAAAAAATTGTTCGTTTTTATGTTTTCGATATAAATAAAAAAAATACTTACGTTACGGACAATCTCGATACGCGATAAGATTTTACGTGCGGATCGATTAAGCCACGTTCATGCTGCAGCCACTCGCGCGGCCGCAAACTATGACTAATAGCTTTCGTTGCGTTATTTATGGCGAAGCGGCGATTACTTCCTATGCGCCGGCACGATCGAGAAACGTCCGCAGCTTTCGCGATCGATCGATCGTGGCGAAACGACTTCTTTCCAGTCTTCAGCACCTGAAGAGGTCGTCCATCATCACCTCCGTGATGATGGAAGTCAATGGGCTAATAGACGTGTCACTAGACCACACAAGTGGTACATTCGTCTTTCATCTCGCACTAGAATCAATGGGCTTGCCCTGAGCACCGGAAATAGTCGCAAAGTACTTTTATAAGCATTCTATTTTTAATTAAAAGTTATGTAATAAAAACATGGAAGAATAAAAGACAATCACTCTTTTAAAAATTTGAAACAATTACTTTAATTGGAAAATTCAATTTAATTTAAATTTTATTAATTTTATTATATTTTACATTGTTCTTGATCGCTATTTATTTTGATTGATCAAGTTCTTAACAAGAGCTTAATCAATCAAAATTAATGTCATACTGAACTTTTAAATCTAATTAGCTTTAACTAAAGTGAACTCCCTAACCAGGAAGGCAAGCGGATTTCGAATCACGAGTGACGTCTTTTGATTTGTGATCGCTACGATTTATATTATCGTATTTACATAAACTACTCGATTACGATTATCTAATATTGAAACCGTCGTGTTACTCCAGTTTTGAAGTACGACGTACGGACGTTGTCCAGGTAGAAAATGTCATCAGCGCGGTAAATTTATATGCAAAGTCGTAACTTCGCAAATTGAACGCATGTAATAAGTCCTTGGCACGTTATTTCTCGCGGGTCGTGATTAATTGCCGAGTTTCTCGCGACCGCTGAGAGATGTCTTTTACAACGGCGAAGTTAGACCACATCGCGTGTCGCGTAGCGAAACTCGGCTGATTTATAAGACGCGCATCCTCGATTCGATCGAGGCTAGACACGATACCGCGAATCGAACGCGAGAGTGACCGTCGGAAAAAGGAGAGAGGACATCGAGAAGAAGAGGAGAAGACCTTTGAAGTGCGCTGCATCGCTGCGGGTCTTCTCTTCGCCGTGTGTGTCTCTTCGGCTCGCTTCTTCTCTTCATCTCCTTCCACTTAAATCTGTTCTTTATCGTGCGCGCGAGAGATTCACGATTCCTCGAATTCGAAAAACTGGTTTCGCAACTTTTCGCGATTCAACGAAGCACAGTCCGATGAGTGGCAAACATTTGTTGCCGCCCCGTCATCCGTTACGGATCAAATTGATGAAGATTGATTGCCAAAGATTGGGTGTGCGTGTGTGTGTGTGTGTTGATTGTTTTAATGCGTGCGGAATGTCGCGTGTTATGAAGGTAAAACGAAGTTGATGTCTCGATCGCTTATTAACGAACTAAAAAGTTTCGATTTAATTAAACCAAGATATATATCGACGCGTGCTTATTACATATATAAAAACAGAAATAGCATTAACAAACAACCATTTTGCCAGGCAAGACTTGTAATTATGCGAATAAAACGACAGGTCTCCGATGCTTTTGATTTGTGATATATCTGCTTTACATAAAATCACTTATTTGCAATTGAATGACGATTTTTTTGCCAAATATTATAAATTGCTGTTCGCGTTTATTTTGCTATCTGCCGAGCGGACAGTCGAGACTGCATTTTAATTAGTTGTAATCGTGAACGGTCACGCGTTTATTCGCGCCGCAGCGTCGCGTATTCGTCAGGGCTGCGTAATCGCGGCGGCTGTGGTTCGCTGCGACAAACCAGATTCTTCACGGTTAACTTGCGGCCGGTTTTCACTGTTGACACTATCACACGCTGCGCGCGTCTCTCTTTCGAGACGAGAGAAGCGTACATAGGTAGGTATGCTATACTGCTATACGTCTATTATATTGCCGGGACTTATCGCACATCAAATCGTCTTATCGATGCCCGAGCGAGTCGCTGGGATCTGACTCTCGATATGAGAGAGAATGTTGCCTGCGCTGCCGTCAAATAAATGACTTTGTGTGCACGTTCCTCGTGTATCTGCCAATTATCCCCTGTGGAATTAATTGATAGGGCGATCATATCGTCGTTTTATCGTTGACGGAATAGATACCGCGTGCCCTTATTTTCTTAATTATTTTCAACTTTGTTCGGCGTGGCATGGCAAAAAACTGATGTCAACGATAATCGGTCGATGCAAGAAATTTCCTTGAAGATCCCATTTTGCGTATTCCTTTTACATACATATTTTATATAGAGTACGTGTAATTGCGATATTCATGGTGATATGGTTATTCCATGGAACTTATTAAGCCTTGAAATATCATTTTTAATTAATTAATAGAAAAATGTTGCGATTGAACAACTCAAGACCTCGTTTGACAGAATTCGCATTTCAGAGAATGATATTTCTTCTCGATCAATTCTGGGGACTCTTTCGTTAAGGTTGTATGACCCGTAAGATCTCTGCCAAAAGTTTAAGAAACGTAACATAAAGCTAATTAACATATTTAAGAAGATATTCTTTACTGGAAAGTAATATTTATATTAATATTTTATTAAAATAACGGTTGCCTGTGTTTTTAAGAGCTATAGAGACATTTTTATGCATATTTTCTCGTATGCAAACTTTCACTTTTAATGATTTTTAGAAAGACTGTACCTGACTTGCAACTGACACAAACGAAAATCTGAAAGTGTGAAAATCTTTAAAAAGTAACAAAACATAGTAATTACTGTTTAAAAATACTAATGAAATTATATTACGTTATTTATTTACGTCATTTATTAATAAATTAAATACAATAGCTCTCATAAAAAAGTATTTTGATCGCGACAACGTCGCATTTTCTGTAAGTTGGTAGCATTGATCTTACTTGACATCAGCTGCGTGAACGCGAAGTGTGTGCTCTGAGCACGTGTAATATACAGACGCAACGTTTGAGGTTAGTTTTTGCTTGCGCTACGAAAATGCCAAAAGTAAAACGTTACATGTGCCATGGAATTGTTACAATCATCTGGTGTGGTTTCGACTCGTGTCTTCAAACGTTTCCCAGTATTTGTCTGTGCTAACCGTTGATTGTACACTTTTTCAGTGACAACTTTTCCTTTCCACATGTAACGTTTTACTTTCGGCATTTTCGGAGCGCAAGCGAAAACTAACCTCAAACGATGCGTCTGTATATTACACGTGCTCAGAGCACACTTTCGATACACAGGAGGCTCTATTGGAAAAAGTAACGGACCTCTGTAGTATTTGTTATCCTTTACGGAGAGTGACGGAGAGAGAGGTTCTAATGTGACGTCATAGTGCGCTGTTGCCGGATCTCTGTACTTACGAGTTCAGTGAGACCAAGCGAGACTGTTCTCTGTTTGGTTTTTATTCAATATTTCAGAAAATATCCTCGAAGTCATAATTTTTTTGGTTCTAATTTGTTTGTAAGATGTTTATTAATATTTCTGCAAAGTTTTAAAAGGATGCCATATTTTCTTCGATATTAATTTCTTAAATAAAGTTGAAAAAACAGTGAAACTTGATGAATTCCCATAAGAACCCATGTTAAATTCAAATTGTTATAACTTTTGAACGGGCCTCGCAAACTTGTTCAAACTTGGCACAATGCTTTATTATTATAATACTCATCACCTGACAAAGTTTGAAGAATTTGGCATTTTTTCTTCTAAGGGGTCATACAACCTTAATTTCACAGACCAACAAGAAGCGCAAACTTGTTTATAGAATTTTTCATTAATTTCCTACCGATAAATCATGTTTCGATTCTTGATTCCACATCGCTTTTCAAGAAGATAAATCTTTAACATTTATATAAACTCTTCTATCCACATACTTATTAGATCCTTTCTGAGCGGATCCCTCATAAGTTCCACGCATGCATTTTAAGATCAGAAATATTTTCCAACCAGTACAAATTCATATAATTCGCGTATTCGCGTCTTAACATATGTTGCTGCGCACGAGCCAGGATTCGACCGCAAGGAAAAGGCAAAGTTCGACCTGTCGACTTACATCAGATTACCGCGGCGCGATGATCATCGATGACGACGCGAGGTCATTCATCATCCTCGTGACACGACGTACAGAATCACGACCTGTTGCGCGTACAAGCGCATATATATATTGCGCGAACCGAGGAAACCGTTATCAACGCTTGGCATATTCAACCTTCTCAGACTTACGTCGCAAGTTCCTCTCAGTACACGCATAGTTTACGGTTAACTGAAGTTCACGTACGACTCTGCATCCCACGCGACGAAATGAACATTCTTCTAAATCTCCCTCTCTTCGTTGGTATAAAATTTCGGTTTGGTCAAGCACCGGATATTATAATCGCGATAATGACAATGAGAATTTTGCTGGAGGTTTTCAAGTGCATAGAAAAATAAATTAGATCAATTTAATAATTAAATTGAGAAACACAAAAGAAAACATAAAGAAGATAAGATCTGGTGATTGTCGCTACGCACCAATTCATGGAGAACGGTGAAGCAACAAGCGGTTTTACTCGGATTCTTCATCAAGGATGAGCGTAATCGCAGCGAACAGACAAATATATTATTATGCGAAATGATAAATTATCGAATATTTGCAAAAACGTATAGAGAATTTTAATCTAGTAAATAAAAATTTACTAATATTTTATTTAATAATAAATTAATTAATGTAGCATAATTAAAATAATTAAAAAAATAAGAATTAAAAAAAATTATTTTGTAAAAGGGTCTTCAATCAACTGTCAAAATCAGGAGCAACAGGGTGGAAGAAAATTGGAAAATCAATTTGGACTTTAAAGCATTCAGAGCGTGTTCTTAAGCCTACTTCTCTTGCAAAATTATCTCTCCTTTACTTCCCCTCGGCGAGGCATATATTACCGCGGTAGGACGAGTGCACCTCGTAAATCACTCGTCGTTCTGCAACTCGCTAAAGTACAAAAGAGAAACAATGACTGGTTCTGCAAGAGTCATACATACACACGTAAGATGCATACCGAATGCTGCGTAACTGTCTACGACGAATAACGACGCATTTGTGCTACATTTCCAAAATCGAGATTTTTTATCTACGTCTTTAGGAAAATATTGTTTCATGTACGGCAGAAATATGAAGAAAAATAGAAAGCACTAAATACACACAATTATACGAGGTATTGTGTGTTTGCGTTATCTTTAAAATAAATAAAAATGTTTTATTTGAAAGAAATTATACGCGACTCTCTTCTTATATGTAATTAAAGTACTGTATGAATTAAATTCAATTTTCCAATTTCAAAAAATTTCTAATAAGATATGATGATACCTTGAGCAAATTTATATTACTAGAATATTTACTTAACCACCTGCCAAGAAGAAATTATCGCGCAAGATGGTCGTGGGCGTTAGTGGGTCATCACGAAAAGAAAAATATTTTTCCGGAAAGTATTCCAAACACTCGGGCGTGCGTGATTTATGTATTACATAGCGGATAGCTGTAATAAGCCGGTACATCGTTTCGCGCGTAGGTGCTCGGGAGATCAAGATCAGCGTTTCGTAACGACGTACCGCAATTTCTTACGTATGCCTGCCGCTATTCCCCAGACTTCGCGACGATATAAGTAAATAACGTATCAACGCGGCATAAACCTCATATAGGTACCTGTACTACAAACGGATACCGCGGACCGTTGCGGACACCCACGTGTAACAGGGCATCTCGTAATCTGTCGGACGCTCGGCGTAGGCTGCAGGACACTAGTAGCTTGCCGTCGCGATTATACAGGTGCAGAAATGGTCAGGTGAAATTTCACAGTTAGTTAACATTCTCGGCGAATCTGATAACCTAACATCTCATTGAACGTTCCGCATCTAAACGTTCCTCGCTTAACGACGACGCGCGAACACACGTCGAATCACAAATGCGCGAAGCGCAGAAGGCTCGCGTTACTCGAAACTCGTTTGCAAAAAGATTTCGCAAGTCTGCAAAATCTATTTGCTAAGCCGTGAAGCGAGAGTAAGAAGATAATAAGCAAACCGGTATATCCTATTATCAATAATTGCAAAACTTCGTTATGAGGCAATTAAAAGGCTTACCTGGTGCGGTAAAGACGGCGCTTGAGGTTACTGGATTTCAAATTTAGATAACAATGTGCCCAATAACGAAAGCGTATTTGCCGACACTTATCAACGTCATATACGCATTAGAGGTGGGTAGGTACACGCAGGTTCTTCTCTGCGTACCTGCGTGACTTACAAGACCCAAGTCTATATTTCAACGGGTGTTAAAGTCGCGGCCGCCGCGCCGATTCCATCGGTACGTTCCGGACCTCCGATCATTACGCCCGTTATAAGCCTGTCACATAGCTCATCTCGCACACGCGTTGCTTCTTACTGATGTACGGCAAGCGTCTCAAATTTCTTTTTTCCTTTTCTATTTTTTTTACACAATCAGCTTATTGGTAGAATTAATTTAAACCACGCTTTCAATCAGTTCGAAACATCTAGATGAAAAGGTGAAGCGCTTATTGCTTCGGCTAATCATACATATATATATAGAAAGTTCTTATCGGATTAACGCGGTGTTTTGTTCATTTATTCACACCTGATATCTTCAGTTCGTAAAAAAATGAACTTTATTGTAAATTGATCGTATTATGAAGCAATCGAGGAAATGAATAGCTCTCATTGCGCGCTCGTATATGAAAATCTCGAAAGGTTAAAGCGAAGATGATGCTCTCTCGCGCACCGTTGCGTCAGCGGTACGAGATAAGACTTTCACTGAAGAGTCAAGTGTCCAGAAGTGAGAATACGAAACTCGCGATAGCTTTTACGTCTCACGAGAACTCGATTTCCGGCTTCGTCAAGCAATTCAGCCGTCTAGTGAGATCCGCGCGCGTCAACCGTAATTTAATTCACGGTTCTCCTAAGGAAGAAGGGAGATTCGCGATATTCGGCACTTGAAAGGCTCGTGAAACAAATTAATGTAATCAAACTTAATGACGGCACGATTAATTAGACGACGTATCTCCTCTCGAGAGGGGAATTCCACCTTTCTCTCGTGAGATTCATTTCACTATTCTCAACCGGCCCTCCCCCCGAGCTCTCCCTCGACACATACTTTCTTATATGTACAGTATAATACTTCAGTCGCGCGGTACCCAAGATTCAGACTAAAACCAAAGGCAATGCTTGCAATTACCATTTATGAGGCCGAATCTTTATTAGTCAAACGTAAACGTAGGCGTATATTACAGGATGGAATGGAACACGCGTGGTATCGATTAAGCCAGCAATAGTGACGTGATTTACAACGTTATGGACGCGCGAGCACGGATAAAATCAATCTTTCCTTGGACCTCCTTTGACATTTCATAAATGTAAACTAAACTTTTAATAATCCCAAAAAATCATCTTTTTAGTTAAAAGAAATTCGAACATTGAATTGCTCGCGAACTCAACATTTCACACGGTAAATATGGTGATCTTATCAATGTTCTCGCTTATCAATGAATTAATCTTAGCATCGAAATATTTTTGTTGATAAGACTTGTATAAGCGCCGAGTTACGGTAGATGTAAGTGTAAGCGCCGAATTGGGATAGACATATGGTATAGGCGCCGATTTGCAATATATGGCTCCACCTGTCGAATGAGGCTGACGCGACAGGATCCGATTTGGAGCAGTAGGAGAAGATACTCCGAACGGTCTGCCCGCGATTCGAGAGACTGTGATCGTGGCTGCCGGTATTAATTAATAAAAGTACCCGAAAGGGACTGCCGAGTCGGATTGTGTTTTGTGAAACGGAGCAAGCGATAAAACTGTAAATCGAGCGACATAATAAACCGAGCAAGTGATTTTATAATGCTGTCTGACTTATTAAAAATTGCCTACAGACTAAAGACTGTTATATAGTTATAAGTTCATGGCATTATTGATAACTCACCGGTAGAAGAAGTAAGGACAAGGGCGAGTGCCTCGCGGCTGCCTGTCTAAGACTGAGAAAGTGCAGTAAGGGGTCCTCGGTTGCCCTCAACTCGTCCAGCGTCCTCCTAGCCTCGCTGTACTTCTCCAAGTATTCCCAGTAAGAGTTCCAAAACGGGCCGGGGAATAAGTCTCCTGTTGACAGCGTACACCGCCATAATTAAAATCTGTCTGTGCCGCGGCGTATGGAAAAAGCACCGAATTCCGTTATTAAATTACATGAGACTATCTTTCGCCGGCCGTAAAATAATTGCGCTTGTCATATCACCCGGCGCGGCGGAAGGTTTTACGTTCTCCTCCGTAATTAACAGTACCGTCCAACGCGCGCATAAATGCGATGCGGTAAACGCAAAGCAGAAAATAAAATAGTGTATCGCGTGCAGCGAAGTAAACCGTGGCGCTAAAAAGGAAATTAAAATCAAATCGGAATTATTAATACATACCTCCATTTTGTTCCGTCTGTTTTTCGCGGACGAAGATACATACCCTCGTCTCTTTCCTTTTTTTTTTCTATTGGAAAATGATTTACTTTCGAAATTAACATTTTTGCCCGCGTTCCGTTTCCCGCCGTGAAATGCGGCCTGCACCGTGTAATTCGCCGATTCAACGCATCGCGAATTTACGGTAGTCCATAGGCCTCCCCAAGTACGTACGCGCCACGAATTGACATCGCGCAATTACACCCTCGGGAGGGCGGCTGCCGCGTGTAAAAAATGCTCGCTCGCACGCGTGAGTCACGGCCAGGCGGGCGTGAAAAAATATACGCGGTATCGTGTTTCGAGATAACACTCGAACGGCACGAATAAATTCCCTTCGCGGAATGCACACACGAGCCGCGGCGCCGATTTACGATTCGCCGTCGTCGTCCCGCACGATAAAGGACCGGCGGTCGTATTAATGTAAATTCGAAATGGCCGGTGATAGTCATTTCACGGTAATAGTGGCAACGCGAGATGAAGAGTACTCGGCAGCGGAGCGCGAGCTAGTCGAGAACGATTCATCCGACTCGCCTAATGCATAAAGCATGGCAAATCTCGGTCGGGGGGGGTACCGCTTAATTAGCGCGTTTTCTTTAAGCAAGGCGCAACAGCCCCTGTTGATCGCTCTCGCTGTTTATCACGCGCGATTATCAGAAAACGTAAAAGAAAGAAAAGAAGGAAGAAACGAAAGGACAAGATACTCGACGCGCGCACGATTATCGAAGGGAAGGGCGCACGGTCGCCCTTGATAAGTTCCACTTTACCAGTTTCCTAAGATGTGCAGAGCCGAGAACTGCTTGTCTCGGGCCGTTCTCTCGCGGGGCATAATAAACTCGTTAAGGTCGCTTGGCATCGTAATCGATAATCGCGCAACGATAGCTAAGAAACTCCATGTATATGTGCATACTCACTCGACTTGAAAGCACCGCTGTCCCAATTTTCGAGTACCCCGCGGATCTGAAAGGAAGCAAAAAGGGCGCGGTAGAATTGGCTTTTAAAATACAATGACCAACATATACAAGAAAGAGAACGGGGGAAGGGGGACCATGTATAATGTATGAAGAGAGATGACTTGAGTTCGAGGCGCGATATACGCTCCTTTTCGATTCATTATTTTCGATCTGTCGCTTCCATCACCTGTCACTTAACCCAAAGCCTTCATACGTAGCTTATATACTTTATGTTATCGTAAGAATACTTTCGCACACTTGCGATTCAATAACTGCCGTTGGATCATTGTTACTATGATACGTTCGCAAAATTATTCGGGATTTATCACAGTTAAAATGTGATTTATATTTATTTAGCGCTTCACTAATATTACATTACACTAGTGTTCAAACTTATATTTAATATCAATCGAAGAAAAATGGAGCGTGGAGCCGTAACAAAATGTTGGTGTTCATATATTCTATACTTTTTAAGTAAAGAAGAACGAATTGTAATGTACATACTGTTTTCTTCGATTGATTTCTAATCTTATGAGCCTTACTATTATATTTATATTTAATAGTTAATGATACGCAAAACAATAAGCAAAAGATCATAAATTAAATATGAGTGACAAAATAAACTAAAAATGTAATTGATCGTATTATAGCCATAACTGACGCATTTATTCAGTGATGATCTTTCTTTGGAAAACAGAAAATATATAAAATATTTTATTGCTGCAGTTAATAAAGTAAGTTTGTCCGTGCTTCATTGCGAGAAAGACAATTTTGTCTGAATATCCATTACATTTCATTGAACCCGGTAATTTTCTCGACAGTTAGGGACGGAAATAGTTATTTCGCTGACGGCGCACTCTCCAAGTATTCTGACCGATTGTCAGGAACATTTGTAGCTCGATGATGTCAAAGACCCTAAACGGTTCGAGGCCAGACCACGTCCTCGAGAGGAGCGTATATTTATCTGTTGACTTATGACGCAGCATTATGCCCAATCAGGACATCATCCAAAGAAGCACATTCGATATGAATGAGCTTGGTAATCCTCAAAACTTCCACACACAACACAAAGGCGGTCGGCAGGTCGTCGATAACGTTACGGTAGCTAGCAAAGCCGGTAATGTAAATTCCACGCGGCCCACATTCGCATAAGTTATTCTAAGGGCTTTAATATTAATCGGCTTATGATACAGTTATAGACAAAGAGGGAGAAACTCCTCCGCGGCTACTCGATATGCGGATGCTCTCTTTGCGAGCTCTCTTCGCGGGCGCGATAATAAAATGGAAATAAACCGGTCCGCGGATAGAATAGCGCGTTACATCTGGCACGTAGTAATTAATTTCGCCGTAATAAACGTGCCGCGCTTCGTGAAATTGTATTACACGGTTTTGGAGCAAAAAGCACCGCGCGCGCGCGTGGAGGAAGGATGAGCTCGTGGTTTTGCGTATGTGAGATACGCAAAAGAGTGACGGACGGGATGCAGCGTTCCTCCAAGGCCCTTTAATGGCAAGGTCTTCCAGGCCACGCAGGCGGATGGAAATTATCGACGAGAGTCAATCAGCTTGCCTCCGAGCTACGAATACGTATCTATCGGAGGCACCGTGTAATCACAATAAAACTGCCGCCGCGCTGCCGCGCGCAGTGTACGAGAGAGCTCAATTCCTAACAACCAATTTGTTCCGGTTTAATTGCTACGTCTCTACGTGCGCTATCACAGGAAAGCAGAGCTCTCCTGGCTTTAACGCAGCGGCCGGCCAACAATTATCGCGATAAATTGTACGCCGATCTCGCGAGCATACTTCAAATTTCAAAGGCACGTAGACTGCAACGTTCTCTTCGCACAATGCAAACTCGAGAATGAAGGCACGGAAAATGCGAGAGAAGATCGAGAGTGCCTTTTCGCTCGAAATATCTTAACGCTGAATTGGAATGTACCTATCGATGATTCTTTATAAGCAAAAAAATGTACGCAATTTTATGGAATAATGAAATCACGTATTTTTAGCTAATGCGTGAACTGCTATGATATATAGAAGGATTTTAATTATAATAAATCTGAATTTATTTTACCTCCTTTACATCAATTTGAAATTATTACATAAAGTTTAAATATAGAAGCACGTAGCGTGACATAAATAAATTACTTCGCGTACATATGATAAATGAACTAATAGATTAATTTAAAAAAAAACTGAACTCGGATTAGAGAACATCGAAATTGAGTTTAACTCAGTCGCTGGAACAGGTCAACGACCCATTCTTATCCGAGCCTAAAAGATTAGAAGAACGACGACATGTTGAGCTATAAAACAAGCGAT
Organism: Temnothorax curvispinosus; assembly: GCF_003070985.1. NCBI lineage: Eukaryota > Metazoa > Arthropoda > Insecta > Hymenoptera > Formicidae > Temnothorax > Temnothorax curvispinosus. Next base: position 384,351 of record NW_020220224.1, on the reverse strand, counting down.
AAGGTATGTGGATGAGGCAATTTCTGAAGAGAAGATCAGATCTTCGTCTCAGAGGAAACTAGACTTTCCAAAGGTAAAGAATTTTAAAACATTAGCATCGTCCAGCTACTCTTCTAATTTACAGTAATTATAATCCTATGATCCTATAAAATTAATATAATATTTACATATATGTATATTCGGTTCGTACATACATATGTAATTATACGTTTTTTCCTAAATTGAGTGATGACTTTATTTGATGGTCATGTCGTTATATTCATTAACTATTAATGAGAAAACTCATATATATATTTTGCATATAAAACAGCAATTATATTTAAGTCGCCTCAGTATGATGTATAAGAGAGGCTTAAAGTGGATATATAATTAAAATACTTATCGCGGCAAGCGATTCTTCCTATAGTAGAGAATGTCACATTCTATGCAACGAATTTTTATCGATCTCTCGTCCGACGGTATCACGCATTACGTATCGATAAGTCACTTGGCTCGAATCGAGAAGAGAGATGATACCCGGCGTGAAATGAAAAAGGGAATGCGTGTGTTTGTGTGATGCATGTAGAAGCAACGATACGTGTGCTGCATCGTCACGTCGTTCTCGGGCGTCACGATGCGATGCGTCGGCGTGTCGATGCGTTTCTTATTGTCAGATACGTATCTATGTTAAGCGCGCACGCAGTGCGTGCCTCCATGCATTTATGCATCGCATTATACGCGCCGACCGACGATAGGATAGGTACAGGGTGACCCATTCGTTTTCGAGGCTGTCGAGGGTAGAGGAAGTGTGTCTATGTCTCGAGCGATCATGAATTATGTATACGTACGCGGTCGAATATCGTCATGCTGCGTCATTTACTCTCGCCGTGAACGGCAAGGAAAATAATTAATAAAATAATTACGCAGAACCGCGATCGCGGTCCCGATTAATCCCGGAAATCGCGTTAAATTCGACGTAAACGCCACGTTAAATGTCGCGACCACACGAGCGGATCTGGTTATAAAGTCGCGTAAACTAACGATTAGACGATCAAGTAAATTAATCGGCTGTGAAATTATTAATTAAACGGGCTTCCATGCAGAAAAAAACACACGCAGTGCGCGTTTGATTCAACCGCGATCTCGTGTTACATGTGTATGATGTATAACGCAACCTGCGATCTTGATTTTAATGACAAGATCTGAGATAAATCTAAGATCGAGTGCTTCCCTAGCCAGCACCTCGCGAAACGAAGATTCGAGTCAAACGGCGAATTAACTTACAAAAATTAAGTTGTCCTAAAATCGAAACGGCGAGACGCGGACCACCGTGTATGAGCGACCGAAGACCAAAGCGACGGCCGCAGCTCTTCTATCCTCTGAATAGTGATGGACATTCGATTATCGATAATCTCGACCGGCATGGATATTACGACGGACACCGTGGCCAATTTTTCGCTCGTGCTGCTTTTCTCCGTCGCGCGGATACGCGGATGCGCATTCCTCGGAGGCGGTTTTAATTATACGTCGCACGCGCATGCCCGTCCCTTCGGTCCTGCCGCCCATCTAGGACGACGACGACGAGTATGCGAGCGGAGGGCGTACCCAAAAAAAGCAGGTCGAATCTCCGCGCGTTATTAGGCAGCCTACTATGCACATATGTATGCGTTTATCCCATTATTATTTTATAGTTGCCAGGACGGTCGCTAGTCTCGTATTCTTTCTCTCTTCCTCCCGTCCTTTCTTCGTTTTTTTTCCCTGAATGATTGACGATCGATAAACGAGATCATACAACCCGCACCTGCGGCATTGATGCTTTCTATATGTTGATTCGTCGGGTATCCGCTCACGACCGAAAGTCCTCTCACATTTTTTTTATTTATGTTAATCGAGCGTTGCGTCCCGATATCTCACCGGAGCAATTAATTAAACGCTGTATACGCCATCAAGACGATAAATAGCTCTCTTCCCGTTACAACACGATGAAAGAATAGTGAGCTATAATCAGATTACGGTAAATCCAATCATTTTTGTCGCCTTTAGTTGTCACTCTTTGCTAATGAAAGAGACATAACTTGTCGATCGCAAGTATTCGCAACATATTATTAAACGCACCGATCAAACCTAATCATTGCCGAGTAATACGACGTCGTAATTTCATAGAATCAAGTTTGTCAAGACACGACACTTCATAAGACACATTATATATAAATATAATTGCCAGATATAATTGAGATATATGATTTAAAAAATCGAAAGTTGTAATTTTGAACAATTTTTCGACGATTATCGAACATAAATGCTTGGCGTTCGTGTTAATGATCTTGAAAGAAATACTAAACTAATTATTAGAAAACCACAGGGTTATTTTGAGTTCATATCATTTACCGGTATCGCGAAAGAAAAAAAAAACATTTCTCCTTGCCACACGTGACGACTGCCGATCCTCTCGGATTCATGACCCAGACTTACGGCACTCACGTGCACCGGATGTACGCTTCCTTAACGCTTCACTGCCGAATTAAACGATTCTGAGCGACGACGCTCGTCTTCGTAGCCGTTCGCCATGTGGACACGCATCGGAGAAAGTAGATTCGCGTTCCTCGAAAAAAAAGTCTCTCTCTTTCCGGCCGGCCGGCCGGGCCGTCCCTTTCTGCACGACCGGCGGCTTTTACTTGCGCTTTAATAATGTTGTAAGGCCGCCTCGCTCGATCTCACCATCGAAGAGTCGCCCTTCTCTACCCGGCAGAGCCTGTCGGCAGGAGTGAGCCGCGATGCGGAAAGCAACGGGAGAAAACGCGAACGATGATGCACGCATGACGTATGTACCCGGAATGTAACACGACATGGGCGGCGGAAATCGTGTAGCATGAGAATGCTTGTGGCACTTCTTGAATTCATTACATCATGAGAAGCGATGCACTCGTAGAAGATAAATTATTGCTTCATAAAGTAAATTAAAAAATAGATCCAAATATCTTCTACCTTCTTTCCTGCTGTCTTCTTTGAGCTAAATCTAAACTTCTTTATTCTTTTGTTTTAAAAACATAATGCCATTTTTTAATTTAAGTAATGAAATAAAAAGTGAAATAAATAAAAAAAAGTGTGAATAATCCAATCTTTTAATTTATCTTTAGTTTTAAACATATCTACTATTTCTTTTCTTCTTATACAAAAATTATTTCTTAATTTAAGATATATCATAAATAGGTAGATTTTTTAAAGATCATGTGCTTGCGGAAATTATTTATATAATTTAATCCTGTGCGTCTTGTCACCCTTGCAAAAATCGTTTCGCCGCCAATGCAATGCGAATTCCGTACGGGATTATCGCGAGCGCAATGTTCGATCGCATACAATGGTAACATGGGCGTGTGCAACCAATGCCAACGATATCGCTGACGATTAACCATGCCTATGGACTACTTTGTAGCAGCCGTACGAGTTTTTCTCCAACTCGCATATCGGGAAATCTCTGTCCAACAAACGCCTAGCTGGAAACGAAAACGTGGGATCTGCAAAACAAGATTACGCCGTAGAATCAAAGATCTACATACAAAACGTACGATGATGTACGATACAATACATCATTGGTATCGAGAAATATTGCTGCAGAGAAACCGGAAGAGAAATTTGTGAGAAAGCAAAGATTTATAGATTCGGGATATAAGATCTATTTATCGCTGCATCATTCGATAGAATCTTGCCTTCGATTCGCGATATCGATAAATGAATTTCTAATGGAATTCTATTGTATCTTACAGGGTGATCCTACATTTCAAGATTCGGATTAAAGAATCTACGCTCTGTATGTGAAAGAAATCCTAATCACGTCAGGACTCATAGTGGACCTGTCGTGGAAGGCTATAAAACTTATATGTCACGAGAGTGGTCATTAGAGAGTTTGTCGAGTTCATCTAGATCAAAGAAGAATCAGAAGGAAAAAGTCTCGTGCTTCCTCCTCCTTCTTCCCCGCACAAAATATGCGAGCGCGTGTATACCACGAAACGCACTTTCTCCTGTCCCAGGTTAAAGCGCGCCGCGCCGCCGCGCCGGTGAGAACGTTTCATCGCGATTTCCTAGGGCGTTCGTCGAGAGATCGCGAATTTGATTAATGCACGGGATCGACCAGCAGACACGAACAGCATTCTGCATTTAGCTAACGTAGAGCCTCGAGCGCCAAAAAATTGACAAGTAGAGAAAATCGTCTTAAATTTTGATACTTGAACGCGTAGTAAGAAAACTAGGTATAAACATTGAAAAAGATATATAAAAACTAAATCATAAAAAATTGTAATATTATAAGAAATTAAAGTAGAATAAATATATCTGAAAAAGAGAGAATTACTTTTTCTACTTATTATATAAATAAATATCTTTTAAATATTTTCTTCATGTCAAAAAAAAATTTATAAAATTTCAGAAAAGTTTAAAACCAAAATGTCAGTCCCATACTGGCGAGTGCAGTCTAAGGGCCATGGCACATAAAAAAACTTAAGCAGTAAGCACGTTGACATATAACTATGTTAAGTTTTCGAGAATACTTGACCGCGATTGGTCAATTTGCTTACTGATGTTTAAGTCTTACTGCTTAAGTTTTTCTATGTGTTATGACGCTAAGATTACGTGTGAAGTTGCGTCTATTCGATGTGCATAAGCTTGGGCGATTAGTCACGAGTGATCGCCTTATAAATTATCCACGTACAGCCATTATGCAGCGGCGTGCTTCTCGTGAGAATTCTAATCCTTTGGTGGTCTCTAGCTCGCGATGCGCCAGCGAGCTTTAAAACTGAATGCGTTCACTGAACGAAACGTGCGATGTGTGAAAGACCACGTATTGAACTAACTGTAACTAACTCGCTGCGAAACATCGCCGGGCGGCTCTCTGTGCCTTCACGCAGCGCGTTTCGACCGACGACCGACTGTGCCTCGCTCTTTACGACGCGCATTTTGCGCCTTCGAGCCTAGCAACGGAGATTGTAAAGACCATACGATGCTAAACACTTGCAAACAATCGTTATTATTTGTAGAAATTCTTCAACACGAATTGACTTTCTTCGAAATGTCTCAAAATATCAATAAAATAATGTTTATATTAACATTTGCAGTCGTGATATTATTTATTCGTGCAACTGCTGGAGAATCATCGAATTTGACAATAAGCAATAATCTTTTATATATGACCGAAAAATAACAATTTCCTATTATTTCTTTTGTGAACCCCACTAATAGCTTCCAAGAAAAGGAGGAACGAAGAATATAAAATAGCTCATTTTTCATTCTTTCCAAGGTTTTGTCCTACAAACGATAAAAAAAAAAATAAAATAAAAAGTCGGCGACTCTCGCAAAAATGATAAGGATGGTCCCATTAGCGATGGGACACGGACGAGTCGTCGAATAGGGACATTTATCATTTTTTCGATACTGTCGTCGGGTCTTCTCTGTTGGCTCCCCAAAGCCTTGTCCACGATGGCAAAGGCGCGTTAAAAATAAATGTCGTCGCTAAAAGGCGCGGCACCAAAGGTGCGATTAAGCCTTCCGGCGATGGATCTTTTTTATACCTTATACCTCTTGCCCAGTTTCTTTCTATAGTTGCATTCCCAGCCGCTTCCTTATCCCCACACTAAAAGCTCGCGTTATGATATACATAATCTAACGAATGGAATTTCTTTGTCGGTGTGGCGACTAATAATCCAGACGAAGGCGGGCAGAGGATCGGGTTATTAAACTTTCTACCTTCCAAGATGCCCAACGTGATGTATACTTTCGCATAATCTCGGATAATCTTTATAAGCTTGCGACTGATAAAAAAAAAATCGAGAAAATAATAATAAAAAGATTGTTGTATTGTAAGCAGATTCAACGTATTAAGCAGCGTATTAAGGGTATGAAATTTCCGTGCCGCGGTGCCGTTTGAAAGCATCTTTACGGTCTGTCTCGGCAGCCGGCGACGAGATAGTGTCGTTGCCAGTAAATAAGGAAACGACGGAGGTCTTTGGACGTGCCGCTTTCAATCTACGTTAATTATTAGCAATTGGATCATTAACCTCGCATTGGCAACACAGGACGAAAACCTAACGGCTTGGTAATTAGAGAACATCTATTGCTATTTTATATACTCATGTGTATGACGATTTATGAATTAGAAAATAACTTAAACTTGGCAATAAATAAATAGATTTAAAGTTCTGCTGCTAAAACGTAAAAAAACATGTTTCTTTAAAGTTTTTATCTTTGTCATAAAATATCTCGGTAAAATATGCGAGATTTACTATATTTATACAACCGAAAATAATTATAAGATCGTAAAAAAATGTTAAGTAGTTTACACGAGTAAAATACTTAAAAGTATAACTTGATATCTTGCAAAAGACAAGTAGCCAAATTTAGGATTAAAAAGATTGCTGATGTGCGTCAACAAGTAGAAATTGAATTCTGAGAAATACCTGTCCCCATCTCTCTCCTGTATAAAAAATAAGATTCTAGACGATGAAATCGAAACCATTCCGGGCAAGCCGGTATCCCCGTTCACTTTCACGATAAACGCCACGACGATGACCATCCACTTTCTTGAAATACACACCCAACCCTTTTTCTCATCTCCCATAGGTGTTCCACTTTCCACTGCGCAATATCTCTTTTTTTACTACAAACGGAAAATGTGCGAAAAAACGTGATCGATTGCAGCGAGCATCGCTTTAATAGGAATAAAATTACACACGTTTATAACTCGCGGTCTAGTCAATTTCTTAAAATCGAATATGAATTGCGGCACTCAATTATTGTTTTTATACTTTGTAATTGGACAAAAATCGTCATTAAATAACATTTTAAAAATAAATATCAATTTGATTAAAGAGAATACGATACCTTACTCTTGCAACCTTCCTTATAATCTATTTCATGAAATTATTAAAATTATGCAGATATTATCAAACAATATTAAAACAATGATAATAATACTTCAAAAATTTATATAGACGCAAACATGTATCAAATTCTCAACTGCATAAAAAATGCCTAGATTAATCGATAAAGACCTTGTGACCTCTTCAATAGGTAGGTTCTGATTAAGATCTAAGGTCGTGACAGAACTGTGAACTGATCGAAAGAAACTCGGTCAAAGTGTGACATTGACGAGGGGCAATCGTGCGTTCTAGGAGAATCGCTAATTCATCGCGCTCCAAAAACGAGAATCGATTTCTCACCGCGACGAAATGGATGTGCTTCCGGACAAATCTGTGGGTCAAGGTTCACTGGGATTGATCAGCGACTGGAACGCGCCTCGCCTCGCCTCGTCTCGCCTTGTTTCGCTACGTGTACGATTCCCGAAACACGGAAATCTGTCGGTCGGCTCTCACCGCAATTTTCTGACAACGGGCCGCAAGAAGAGCGATCCGGGCAAAACGCGTCATCGCGCTCGGTGCAAAACCGCCGGTTTCAAGTGCAGCTTTCACATTCTCGCGCGCTCTGACCGACGAAGAGGAGGCATTGCCCTGCAGGTGCGGTGCCCGTCCACCTTCAACCAGCCTGATGGTGTAGCGCGCAGATTTTTCATTCGTTCGCCCGTAATTTTATCAATTTTTTTTAAACGCTCAGTTTCACCAGCTTTCCATGAGATAAATGCAATCCGTTAAGTCTTTAACGACCCTTAACTGCAATTTGTTTTGTTAAATAATCTTTGAGTCATTAATTCCTTTTTTTAATGCTTTCATTAAAAAATCGGTATATTATTAATATAATATTATGTCAAATCTGAAGAAGAAAAATTGAGGAATAAAAGTTTAAATATAGCTGCTTTTTTAACTTTCATCTGCCAATATACTAAAATATCACAAAAAACTTTAAATTATTTAAAAACAAGAATACATTAAATCGTGATTAAAAGTACTTATTTTTCGTGAAATTTCGGTTGTAAAAATAAAAAAATTAATAGAAAAATTGAACGATGGTACTGACGCAAACTCAATAGACGGTTAACTCGTGCGTTACTTGATCTACTCCGGATGTGCGCGAGGTGAGGAGGTAAAACGTGCGAACGCGAATCGCGCATCGCGGCGCAGCCGCAATCGCGGCAATTAATCTCTGCCCGACCGATTTCCTGAAACTACGATTCCCAAGCGAATTAATTACCGCTGCCGCTGCCGCGGTAAATAAGTTAATCGCCGCATGCTCGCAAAAATACAAACGACGTAGAAGGGCGTTGGTCTCCGGATGACGCGTCGCGCCGCATTCTCGCGGAACGGCGCGGCGCAGCGCGCGTTTCTCGCGCGACGCACCTGCATCGCGCGGAAGCCGTCGTATTAAGCTCCTCTCCATTGCACCACCGCAACGACCGACCGCGACTGCCGTAACATTGCGTTGCAATGAGCAAAAACGTAATTTACGACAACGGCGACGCAACCAGCGAGATCAGGACAAAGAGCACCATCGGCTGTCTGTCTGTCTCTTCCTCTATCTCTTCAAAATTCTGCATGGCATGGACTCGTCAGTCAAACATCAACAAGCATGCCGGATTCGACGGAAAAAAGCCGCTCACTTCGATCGAAACTTCTTTTTTGACGAAGAGCTAACGAAACTTTGAACCGCTCTTATTAAAATTCTCTTCAGGAGATCATTATCGGGCTCGCTTGAACCTCGCATACTCAGACTGTTTCTACTTGTCGAGAAAAATCGTTTCGATATGTTTATTATCCGAGCTACCGTATAGTAATAATACAACTTCTTTAACTTGAACGTTTGTTTATGATGCAATACATTAAAAAAAAGTTAAACTTATCAGAAAGTAATTTTTTGTAACAATTTACTGTAATATGTAGCAAGATTAACTTAAATAGCAAATTATAATTTCTTCTTATTCAATCTTAAACATATTTATATTAAAGAATTATATATAAATATAAGTGTCTCAATCAAGAATTGATTTAAACAACTTCTACATCGAATTGTTCATCTCCTGACATAGTACCGCGAAAGATTAAGAAAGCAACACCGAAAGGATATTCTCTCGTCAACAGTCCCACCTCCACAGGAACAATCCTTTTGAAGCTGCTTGAAGAGACAAATAAAGTAGAAGCACCTCTGTTATTCGCGTGTCTACCGAGGAAGAAAAAAGAAAAGAAGAGAAAGAGGATAAAGAAAAAGAGGAAGAGACGAAAAGAGGGACGAAGAAAGATAGATATACGTCTCTCCCTCGCCTTCCAGATGCGCGATTGCTTCTAATTGCCCTCTGGGTGACCGCGAGGTGCCTCCAAAGTAAAATTGCAGCGGCGCAGGCCGCGATGAGGAGCAGGCAACGGGTTCTGAATAAAAAGAGCGCGTCGAGAAGAAGCGAGCGACGCGTACAGGACGAAGACGGGAAAGATTGGTCGTGATGCCCTCCTCGAGAACGGCGAGAACGATCCCGAGCGTTTTCGCTAATTAACCTGCGGTTCGGGCCGCGCGCTTTTGTATCGCGTCGAGAAACCCGCAACACTATCTTTATAGCACTAAAATTCGGTAAACGCTCCGCGGTAAATCTCCACGCGAAATACAAAACACGGCTTGCGCTTCCTTCGACCAGAGATAAACCAGTTTCGGCCATACGAGACTGGCGTTCTCCGTCCGAAATTCCATCGAGTTAAGACGTCGCTTTATTACACGAGCGTCGTGCTACGCTTATTCATTGATCGATATCTTTTGATATATATGTAAGTCATTATTGTTGCGCAACAAGTTACCGCTTTGCTTTAGCTTAAAAAAAAGCTCAACGCTATAAATGACTTAATAATATATATATAATAATTTTAAACGTAAATTCAAAAAAATATTACTTAATTAGCAAACAAATAAAAATCGTATTATGCGCGTTATACCTACATGTTATCATACACTATCTGCAGATACACACGCATCTGAATCGTATAGCTATAATATTTGTTGTTATTATTATTGTTACGATTGTTCTCATTATTGCTAGTATTTACGAGTCAAGTCGGCCGTAACTTCGAGGATCGAGTCTCGGCAGATTCGATCTGTCGATTACGATGCCCCACAAAAGTTGAGTCTGCGGCAAAGATAGTGTCTTAATCACGATGCTCGCCCCAAAAGGAAGTTGGCCAGTCACGGGAATGAAGGTCGCGTGTAGCATCCCCCATCAGCGGGATTTTTCTCTCGAAATTATCATCTCCGCGAACGGCAGCGGCAACGGCGGCGGTTGCGAACAGGCCGATCGAAGTAACCGATAACCGTTTAATGCGCTCATTAAAATAAAATGTAAATCGTACCGCACGTCGGCGTCGGTCCAAGGTCTGCCGCCGCAACGCTGCTTAAAACGTCACTCCGGCCAGGCGAGTCAGGAGGGAAATAAAACGAACGTAGCGTAGGAGATCATAAGTCGCTACAATTAATATCCGGCGGCCCGCAATAATCTTTCTCGATACAGGAACACGATTCACCGCGAGGGAAGATCAAAGAAGAAGAGAGACGCACAGGGCGTAAAGGAGAGACAAAGGAATGGGGAGAGCGCGAGAGAGAGAGACCTCCGATTTTTGCAGCGTTTTTGCAGCTTGCACGGCAACTTTGTTATTGATGGCCGCGATGTTGAGAGCACAGAATAAAGAAGGTAGGCGTTTCCACCCTCGGTTTCGCCTCGCGAATCCCGCGCAACGATCTCCGCGCCGCGGACGTTTTTCACTTTACGAGGCTGTTGCTTGCGAGGTGCACACTGCACACAGCCTCGAAGGTAGTGCCGTCGCCGCGATTCGAGACCCGAGACCCGAGTACCATACGTACGTACGCCGCTCGTCGTCTTGTAAAAGTCAATATTTATGAGGGTGCTAACCACCGTCATCGCTCATCCCGACTCGTTAGCCGGCTCTCCGCCGGCGCGGCTTTGTGTTTACATCCGAAGGACAGGCATCCTCTCTTTATTGTCAGCCCTAAAGAAAACACGTCCACCGTCGCGCTACACGCCTATATGAATCCTACTGCTGTTGCCGCTGCTGAATGCGACCCGATACGTGCCTGGCCTCAGGCCGTGTCAGAAATCGCATCCGTTTATCAGCATACATTCGTACGCGTTGTCATAGTTATCGATCGTACTTTCAGAAAACACGCGAATTGTTATCGCTCTGGACCCACGAAATTTCGACCGATTCACGTGGCTTTAAAATTGAATTTTTATTTATTGATCCGCACGTTCGAATAAAAATAAGAAATGACAGAAAATTATCGAATTCAAAGATTTTTATTATCAAGCTGGCTTTATATTCTTGAAAGATATAGCCGTAGCTGCAGTTAATATTTTCTTATTTGAAAGAAATGATCTACGATGAACTATAATTTAAATAGACATTACCAGATTATTTCTATAATAATATTATAACTATATATTACGTTTAAATAAGACAAATAAGTAGGTAGATCATAGAATTCATTTCTGCCTTATAAAGTTGTATACTTTCTCTCGATTACGGTTTCCATATCGAAGTATCGATAGTTCTTCAATAATAAACGAGTAAAAATAGATTTGTACAGATTTAACATCAGAAGTGTTGTTACATTGATACTGAAACTTTCTACTTTCGTTTAATCTTATGTGAATTTCGTTTTATTAGAATTTTAATTCAAAGTTCGATCAATAAAGTATTTAATATTAAAACTGTATATCTCAAGAGATAGTTCATTTTTGCTTCCTCAAATTGCCGTTAAAAAATATCGATCCTAACAGAGGAGGAAAGACCAATAATATCAGGATCTATGTGTTTGACTTATCGCAGTTTACATTTGACTATTTAGCGTCCTGTCATACTTTCTGTCTTTCTCTCGGAAAGGTTGCGCTACCACTGGTGACTCGCGCTACCAATTGCGACATACGATGGACGGAGAAAGGCAAGGTGCTTCACAGAAGCAACAGGTGTGTAGCAAGGTAAGTCAGTTCATGTGCCGCCATCTTCCACGGAGTTGCTCAATGTGCTTTTCGTTCACTCGAGGTCTAGTCCGTCGATAAGAACGCACACGCGTTCAGTAACGTACAACGCAAACCGTAGATCTTGCACTCTTACTTGTATTTTTTTCGGATATTTTAGGATTCAATATTTCCGTCAAAGTTCTCTCGCAATTTTATATAACGCCTCGAACTCAATATACATATAAAATTTGCATTGTAGCATAATTACTGACTCACCCTCTGGCAATGCTCCGCGCTGACTCGCGACAAATCTGCGAGGGGTTGAAAGATGACATCGTGAAACTCGGGGTAACTCCGTGCCAACGGGCGCGCGTATAATTCTTTGGCACTACACAATGCTTCTTGATACTCTTCTTCCGCATGTAACAACTTCTCTGTAGCCCTGTACCTGCGATCTGTATCTGCAAAACAATTCCATTTCGATTTCGTTACACGTATGATACCTGCAAACGATGTTTCCTCTCACTATGGAGTAAAATGTTATTGTAAATTTGTATAAATTTATTGTTATAAATATAATTTAAATATTGTAGATAAGCACAATTTTTTGATTAAGAACAACGTCAGATAATCAGACTCTAAGCAATTATGCAAACTATAATTAGACGAATGTTATATATTGTAGGTTTTAATAATTTTAATAGAATCTTAAGTCATTTAACAAACTTCATTTTTCTAGCTTCATATAATTTCTTCACATTAAAGAATACAGGTTGTATAAAATATGAAAAGACTAGGATTAATTACCTCCAATTGCATCGAACTGCCTTGCAGAATCTTCGATAAGTAGAACTTCGCCATGCAAGAGGGCTACATCGGCCGCGGGATCAACCTCGGCCCTCGATCCAGCAAGCAGCAATCGAGGTCTGCAAACTCGATATTTCAAAAGTATCGGAGCAACCACAGAAGAAATAGCTCCAGGCGACGAGGCTGATAACTGTAATTAATAATAAAAAAAATTATCAAACAAGAACTTCGTTAACTATACTCTTGAATCAAATCGTCGAAACTTTCTTTTATTCAAGTGGAATTTAAAAAAATCCACACGTATAATACACTGTATCAAATAAATGAAGACGACACTAAAAGTTTATATTTATTATATCTCTTCTAAATATACATATATAAATTATAATTAATAGGACAGTTATATTTCACGGCAAATGACAAATAAATTAACGAAATCTAAAAACAGCCGAAATAACAAAAACATATTCTGTCAAATGTGTTAGAAAATTAAATATTTTGTGCAAAATTGATTTGATAAAATTTCCTTTGTACGAAGAAAAGATCTCGCGAGACGAAAAGTTCGGAATGTCCTAATTACACAGGGGAACGCTCGCCTTGTAAAAAGCGTCGGAGACGCGCCGAACATCCCATAACTTCGCACGGTAGCCCCAGCGGGTTAATCACTGAAATCTCGGTTGAGGAACGCGAAAACAGCGCATAATTAAACCGGGTCCGCGCGATATTTACGGTCTGACAATGCGAGTGGCGCAGCGCGAAGGGGGATCAAATAAATTTCGAGGACCCGAAAGCAAAAGATCGTGCGTTGACCTTTCGCTGGCCCCTCGTGGTCCACCAAATTGTACACAGGGCGACTCCCCGAACATTCGTTACATCGCGCATGAATATGTATAATACGATAATTGTCTGGTCATAATTCGCACGAATTCTCCAGAAATTCCGACATACGTGCAAGACGCGGTGCGGAGGTACAGTTGCTTTCTTACACAGTAAATCCACGATTTAACGATCTAGGGGTGGTGGAGTTGTCAGTTGAAATTAAAAGAGCTTGTTAAAGTGCAAATGAACTCTTTCGAATCTTTAAACGTGTATCATCATGCGTCATTGTACAATATTCAAATAGGTAATCGAATTACGTATTCCTATTGTATGTATGTACATACATATATTTTTCATAGAAACGACAAATCAAAGTTCGTTTTTTTTTTCGACAGAACTGCTGTTCCTAGAATCAATGATTTTTAAAACTTTAAAAAATATCTTGTGCAAAATAACAGTAAAAAAGGAAATAAGACAATTTCAGAAATGTCTGCTCCATCACTGAGAATTTTTTTGCTTTTCATCAAATTATCATTCAAAAGTTCAAAATTATAATATTAATTGAAGTATGCGTTACTTTCTTCTTAAATTTTATGTATGAGTTATTTCTTAAACTTTTACAAAACCATGGCACTGGAAGTTAAATTTACGAATACTTCTACATAACTGTAATAACAGACAAGTCTCCAACCCTTATAATATCACGTATAGATGCCGCGGGATTATACGACCGTTACACAATGTGATACTGGAAATCGAAGGCCAGAGGTCAACACGTCGTTCCTATGTCACAACAAACTAGGCGACCATTTTCGTGATCGTAATTAAACGAATGAAGCCAGAGCATTTTAATCGATACGATGAAAAACGGGAATGTAATTACGTTGCTCGTTGCTCACCCAGCCTTAGTTTACGACCTTACGGGTAACCTTATCGATGGCGATTATCGATGCCCCAACACGTCGCAACAATGCAATTTAATCTTGTTTTAGCGATATAGCGATGATTGCTATAATAGCAGAATTATTAAAGCGTTACCAGATTTTGAAGATCTACGATTATAGTTTGTAGCATCTATGAACTTCATACATCGATATAGTTTACCTAATTTGGAGAAAAAACTGTACAGTTGATTTGGAATTACGTATCTTTTGCTTACGTCCAAGTCAAAGTTTAAATTTGTTTGACTCCAGTTATCTTGGAATCAAGTTCATATATTTCCGATATTTTGTTTATGTTTCAATAAAATATTTTCTCACTCAAATTCCTTTTATGTTCAAAATTTCGAATAATCGTCGTCTCACGTCGGGGCAGGGCAGGATAGAGAAAGGGCAAGAGAGATTAAAGAAAATAATATGTTACGATCGCATGATCCCCGCAGGATCGACGATACGATTGCTATGATTCAGTGGAATCCGGCAGTAAGGAAGTTTACACTTTAAACACACCGTTTTAATCGGGTTGTACTTTTTTCTCCTCGTTCTTTTAACACGACACAGCCGATTCAGGCATTCAGCGTTTTTCCCCGATTTGCATACATACGTAATGAAGATAGGCGCATTTTTTTCCGGCCAGGTTCAGACGGATATAATAATACGAAACGGGTCACCGTTAAGAGAGCCGTATTAATTAGCGCTCGCGCCGTCACGCCGTTGTAACGGACTTCGTGGTAATTTTCTAATCCCTGTGTATTCGCATACATGTTTATTTTTGAGCCGTTAATATATTTCACACGTTGCGCGAGTATCGCGTGACTTTACATTTACGGAAAAGAATTAATTATGGGCTACAATCAATTAGTATCTATTAACTGCTAAAACATAAAATTATTCATATTAATGTCATACTATGAGAACTGTGATATAATGATTTGTTTGTTTCGTAATCAAAATTTCGAGGCAATATTAAAATAATATCTAAAAAATTCTTATGAATTATGCTTCAGTCATAATAGTAATAAATTTCAAGTTTTTAGAGAAGAAAATATTACAATAATAAATTAACTAATCATATAAAAGAGTTTATTGTTAAAATATCGTTTAATACGTCTGAGACTCTACATAACTGCCAGTCACTAATGATTCCCACGATATATCGGCGAAAGTGTCGGTCATCCATGACCCTGTCTGTGACAGCATTGAACTCGTTAAAACGACGATGAGTCATTGAATTGTAAGTCATTTCGTATTTGCGACAAAAAAAAATTGAGGTACATATTTTCTCTATCTAGTTATTTGTGACTTGCATTTCAGTCTGACTGCATAACGCTATACCTATTCGATTCTCATCTCGCTATCGAAATATACACCTATCTCTTTTGAATATTCTCATGCTACATTACATGTGCTTGCAAAATATGTAACAATAATTCTTTCCAAAAATTCTCATTTAAAAAAGATAATGTGCGAATTTGCCAAATTCGCGAGTAGGTATAACGTGCGTTGTCGGGAAGATTCATGGCAACATCTCGCGGAGTAATGTCCTCGCGGGATTCTCCGATGCTGTATTTATGCGGAGAACGCGTTATCCCTTCCCTTGGCGACACACACGCGTGCAATGTATGTAGTCGATCGGAGAGAGGAGACCGCGCGTCCACTCTCGCTTTTAATAAAGCCAAACCGGAATCGTAAAGCTGAATCTAAATTGCATAATTATACCGGTCTCTCCCTCACTCCAATGTGCATGGCTCTTACATCCCACCGTTTCTTTCTGTCTCTTTTTTTCTTTTCCTTCCATCTTTCTCGATCCTCTTTTTATTCAACGATCTTTTTTCGAGCACTTAAATCTTTTCTATTTTTTTCTCCTTCTTTCCGCGAGTAAGAATCGAGAGAATAATGATGTTAATACAAATTGAACATCGTGCGTGTGAGTCGTCTCAAAAAAAGATCTCAAACATCGTAATCAGTCAAAAATAAATTAAAGTAGAAATTATTATCTTTCTACAGGACTGTTCGATCAAAACTTCAAAGTATATAAAGAATTACGATTATATGATTACCGCCGCATCGATTAAAAGAAAACATAAAATAGAAGTAGTACATATGTATGTCATTGAAAGATAATTTTTATTTTAAAGATTAGTATTGCATAAAGATTAGCTTTGCATAAATTAGAAAGGGAGAATCAAACACTAAGCAGCTGCATTCGACAAACGTATTTGCCCAGTAAAAATGTATAAACTTTTTGCCAATATATTTATTACGATATATAACCAAAATCACTATTTGCGTATATTAAACAGACAGGTTCCCAACAGAGTAAATTGTCTATCTTCTTACGAACCGTTTAAAAATCAAGTTACGACAAAATGGAACTAAAACACAATGACCGATCGGCATCGTTATAACACCGACCGCAGCTGACACTTTCACCGGTTTTTAAAATTAAATTTAAAATGACAAAACAAGATTATCAGTATCCTTGGTAAAAAGATTCGAGTATCTGAGAGAGAAAAGTAACAATCGGACGGACGTGCCGAATGAACGATGCGGCTCATTTGGTTCTTCGACTGGCCGGAAATGACTTCGAGACTGGCTCCCAGAATTTACTTTCTTCTCAGCACAACGCCTTTCGTCCAATTACGCGGTCCAGTGATTTGGTATTCATGAAACGGCGACACCGCACTCGCATCTTTCTTGGTTAATATTTTGCAAGATTTTCCTCGCGAGCTGAAAAGACCTCTTAGATTCGCGTTTCGAATTGAGATACGCTCGAAAGGAGACCACATTGTGCGGCACGTCGAACTGTAATCTATCCGCGAGTCCGCCGCCACGCCGCGCCGTTCGACGTATCGCTCTACATTGTTTGGTGAATCACCTGTCGATGTCGTTGCACTTTCCCCGTAATGCAGCACGGCGATCGACGCACCGTGTGCATGATGTACAAGCATGAATCGCGTGTATATGACATGTATAATCGACCGCAGTCGCAATTCAATGATCGCAGACGCGTGCTCCGCGGAATTTCTACGGATATACCCGCGCGTGTACGCAAACTCATCAGATCGAACCCATTTTTTGTCTCCTTGCTCGCCGTGACAGATGATGGATCTCCATGCGTTAAATAGGCAAGTACGTGTGCATGTGTGTATGTGTGGTGCCTCGTTCGATACGAAACGCACATGCACAGGCATCCTGTCCCTCCCAGCCTCATTACGAGACAATGAGCGTCGTTACATCGATCACAGGCCAGAGCATTCTGCCGAGACGGAAGAGAGTGGACTGTCTCGCGTGAGCAGTAGTCGATTTAGAACTCCCGACTTGTTCACAAGCCCTAGAGGGTAAAATATTCCCTACAGTATGGAAAAAAGTCTCACAATTAAAATAATCAAAATGATTCTGCAATGTCCTTAATTATGAGGCTATTTTCCATATTATTATTAAACCATGATAAGGACAACGACACAATCTAATAAGAAAATCTGAAATGGATCTAAATGTTTTCAATGCTATTCGAAATATCGTATATAGCTGAACTAAATATTTCGTAGAAAAGCTGAAATTTTATTCTGGATTATTTATAAACATTTACTAAGAATTAAAAGCTTTTAAAAAATATTTTACGATCTACATATTATGATCAAAACTGTTAAGACCGTTACTGATTGTGAGATCGAGAAGAAGAATCGAGCAATTGTTACGATTAATTTCAATAAGAGATGAACTGCAGAAAATTTGCTCCGAGATAATCCACAAGAAACCACTAATCGTTTTGTGCAATAGGATACACGTAGATATTGCAAGAGACCGAAATCTTCATGATACAATTTTCCGTATTATTGTGTATATCTAACATTTCCTTTTAACGGAAGGCTAATACAAGTGCGGAATAAACTGAATAATGTACTACATGATAGAACTCCATTTGTCAAGATATTTCGTTTTAACAAAGAAATTCATATATCTAAGTGCATGAACAGCCCATCGCAACGTAATTGCGATTAGACAGACCGAGTGGACTGAAGGCTCTTGAAATCCGAAAAATTATTAAGTGGCGTAAATTCGTAATTTTATCTTGTAAAAACTAACTATAAATAATAAATTCAGGATTCTACTACCTAATCAGGTTTTGTAATAAAATAAGATAACGTTATATATTTAAAGATATATGGAATAAAATACTTAGACAAGTAAACACTTACAAATCCAAAAAAACTTTAAGTAAAAAAAGATTTTCCCTTAAATTCCCTTATGAACAGAATTTTTTTAAAACTGTGTTCTCATTATGTTACCAATGTATTTGATAACTTTACTAATGCATTATTTTTTGCACATCATAAAAAAGCTAAAGAAGCTTTCATTCGATGTTCACCACGCACTTGCAGTGTACGTGCCTCCTGCTACTTGCACAACTAGTTGCTTAAGCACCATCGCTCGTTACTGGAGTCAAATTTGTCACTTTAGTAAATCACATTTCCGATGTCATTATTCATTCAGCCACGCCGGAGGAGAATTAGAATAGAATGACCACGGCAGATGATTACTCGAGTCGAGCCGGTCGAGCGTGTGTCCGACATTATTTCATAAACATTGTCTGACTGATAAAGCCCACTTCTCTCAAGGTATTTCGCTACAATATGTTGTTATCTTCGTCGGGATAATGTGACACTTGTCTTGTAAGAACTTAAACAGAGGCTCCCAATCGCATGAACGATAAATTTCAGGCATTATTTGCACTCAGATTATACATTCGAGATTAGTAAAATAAATATAAATCATAGATAAGCAAATCTGAGAAAAAATGTTTAATGTTCCGCAAAATGATTTATAAGTATAGATATGCGGTACTAAAAAAATTAAAGAATGTAAAAGTAAAATCTTAATTTTTCTAGGGGAAAAAGAGAAGTCCTACCAGAATTATGAATAACTTGTAAAGAAAATTTTACTTTTAAGATAAGTTGTGAGATGAATTCGTATGAGCATATCTGTGAGCAACTTAGCCTTTTTAATAAAGTTGTAGCAACATATAGTCAATTACAAAAGCATGTTTGTTTTTTCTCATTGCCTATTAACGTAATTTATTGCTATTAGCTTGGCGAGTAGATGCGCGGAATAACGTGAATTCGCCAAAACGTAGTCGATAACCGATGGGTTTTTAGCAGTTTGAGAGCCATGATCGTCATGTAACCGAGAGAACGAAGGCCATTCTGGGTAACTATATATAGTTTTACTCTGAGGTGGTATGGACTGCAGTGTAAGAGCGCACATATACACGGTTATGTCTATAAAATATAGGTCGCTTCAAAATATCGCCACGTCGTTGACGTAATGTTCTTACGAAAATTCTATTTCGTGGTGATGAAACGTGCCCTTAATTTCACGCACTGATAAAGCTCGTAACGGAAGAACGCCACACTTTATATTTAACCAATCATGTGATATAAAAACAGAATACACCAATTAGGTGTTAATATTTTTTTCAATTTAAAGAGAGGTAAGGATAAAAGAAAATATGTGCCAATTAAATTTGTTGCTTGTTACTGAATGTTAGGTTGTACAATCGTATAGTTTTTTAAGCAAGTATCAAAATCAAGATTAATCTAAAAAATTGAGAAATTTATATTCATTCACTTTTTACACAAAAATTAATATTATTAAAAATTTATATAAAATTAAATACAATGTTTTGTAATTAATTACACAAAATAATTAAATAATATAATAAATTACATAAAGAAATTATTAAAATTAATTAAACGTCAATTTCATAAATGTTATAAATCAAGTTCTATTATTTCGATGTGATCTCGAGTAAAAAAGCTGCATTTTTGAAAATAACGGTACATATGTCGCGCTAACATGCCACATGCCACCAATGTGAAGTTTAAAGCTACCGTCAATGTATTTAAAAAAACAATAAAAAGTGTTTACGCGTTGTGTGGATACGTACAGGTTCTATATAGGCCTCGCCTATGTTAGAACGACCGAACAACCGATTCGCCGAACCGCGCACCTTTCGCTTAAGAATCGGAACGAACCGCGACCGACCACTACGACAAATGAATGCAACTATGCGAGCGTAGACGGCGGCGAGAGATCCCTTTTGCTCAGAGCGATCGCGCACTCCGTTCCGATTTGTGAGAACGAGCGTGAAAAATCGCCATTCAACTCGCGCGATCGACTCAGCTGCGCGCGTTGCATTAAACATGCGCGATCCTGAAAAGCGTCGTTTCGACTGAAATTTTTCTTCACGAGAATTTTCGACGAACCTGGAATTTTGCGTTTCAAATGACAAGCGTGACCGCGATAATCGAAAACTATTCACTCGACTGAAAGATTAAGCATGAGATCAGAGTCAATCGCAATGTATGAGATAGTTTTGATATTTTAATTTCAAATTAAAATTTTAAAATAATTGTGAGAAATAAGTATATACCAACTGACATCACGCATACATATGACATATAATTTATATAAGAGAGGGATTCAAAGATTTGCGAAGTATTATGCAAAGGCAAGGATCTGTAGAACTAAAGCTTCGTAGAATTAAGAATTTATGGCATCAAAGATAGAAATATGGTAGTAAATAGCTACAGCATTCTTAAAGCTATCTGGAATTAAGGATCTGTTAAATCAAGGGAGATATCCAGGATTCAGGTTCTACGAATTGTTGTGGCTCTATATTTTGGTAAAATAAAATATATGTAGAATTAAAAAACCCATAAAATCAAGAATTTGTGACACAAACACACCTACACATATATTAAGGATTCTATACTTAAGCAGATATACAGGATTTATAGACTCTTGGAAGAAATTTAGAATTTAAACAAGTTTGATATATATTGATATACATAGATATATTAAAAAATTTTAATAATTAAAATGTTTCTATTTTCATATATTAACGATGTTAAGAGGTTAATTTTATTCTTTTATGATTCAACATTGTGCTTCATGCTTCATAGTATGCCATGCCATGGTTATTATCATTTTAGTTATTATCGTGGGTCCAAGGCTTTTTCTAATTTACATTTTTACCGAAACTATATAAAATTTGAGAGAGAAAGAGAAAAAATATGAGTTTCTCCTGTGCTAAAAATTGCACCAGCTAACACATTGAAACTTTGCTGCGATGATAATAAAGCAATTTTTATTCTTCTCGGTAGAAAGCTGTGACCTGCAAAATGAGTGACAGGAAGCGTGGATTCAACGGAATTTCCGCTAGTTAAGTTTCGAGGCTAAAGCTCTTAATGACACTGTTTACGCTTTATGTGATCTAGTCATAGATGCAGCGACGTAGGAAGCTTCTACATTGAGAACAATACATGAGCCATTAAAGTATAAAGGAAGAATACGTGAAAAAAAAAACGTTGGAAAGTATTTCTTCCTTTTCCTATTATATGTACAAATATACATATTAAGAAATAATTACAAATTAAAGTTGATGCAAGTAATTCATTACTTGCAAATATATTGAGTAAAAAAATATTAATATTAGACATTAAAAATGTAAAGCAAGAAAGAAATCTTGAAAAATCTATTAATTAACTGTATCAATCTTTTGTCAATCAGAATTGCCATTAAAGGTTCAAATTATAGAGATACGATTTTAAATAAAAATCTATACTTCTCAATCTACTCGACGAATATAGAAACGCGCGCGCGGAAACACTTTTTTAAGAACAATAGGTATGTTCTCGACATTTTGACACATAATAGCTCGTAGCTGAGACAGACTTAGATGAATCATATCTAGATGTGCATTATGACCTCGTTCCTAAGGACACATGCAGCCCTACGGGCAATTCCGCTCCCCCAGATCATCACACCGTGTCTGTCGTATTTCTGCGCTAATAGCAGTTGCGAGATTAGCAGCGTGAACAACACTTAACTGCGAAGGCGGTGATTATCCTCATGACGACGATTTCAACGTGGCCCGGTTTGGCAAGGAGTTCCGTTTACGTCTCGGTTCGCGCGTCCACGGCCGTGTATGATTCATAAGCTGCGCGGATCATCAAAACGTTCTTCTTTCCGCTCTCTTTCTTTTATCATCTTCTACAGCGCGATTACCTTGTTCTCTGAATGATAACGATCAAATGCATTTTTCCGTGCATTGTCCGTCGAAAGAAAAAAAAACGAATTTTCTACGAATTATAATTCAGAATGGCTCTAACGCCGTAAGCTTGACGAGATTATTCATTTATCGTGCATGTAAATGCGCGCGAACGTGATGGTCTGTGTTTGGCGAGGTGTTTGGCTATCCGTAAATTCCGATTATCGAAGGACGGCGAATTGTATGTGTTATTAATGGCAAATTCCACGCATATACGTTACGCCGCTCGACCGTTTATTATCGACAACGCAACGGCGTGGTGGCGTGTGAGGTTTTCTAGCCGTTCAAGAGAAATGTGCATTGCGAAATCCACAATTCTCGATTTATACCGGGTTGAGTGTTGTTTGATTGCTTTACCGGATCGCGGATGTATTACCTCAACGTCATTGTCCATCTCAATGATGTACTTTCGACGCTCGGCCTGCGCGAATCTCGTGGCCAAGAACAGGCGCACAAACGCGGTGCGTGCACGGCGTGTCTAAATTTGCCTGACCCAATGGCTAGGGGCCACTGATCTCCATCGTCGAAAGCGAATTTCCAAGAAACGTCATTCCGATGTACGTAACCGCGCGTTGCGTTACGTCGCGGCGTCGCACCGTTCGTACACGATCGAAAATAGATTTTTCGCGCGACCGATAGCTCGTAAAGATCTCTCATCTTTCATATTGGCACACGGAAATATAACAAGCTCTATTTGATAATATCTGAATATAGAAGGAGCTATATAAGAATATGGGATACCTATTCTTAACGCAGCATTCCATTTTAATCTAAAATTTTAATTATACAATCTTTTATTTTTTATATTATTATAGCTATGTAAAGTTATAAGAAAAAAAAACATTATTACAATCAATCGTTACGCGAGAAACGAGCGCAGTGATAATGATAACGTTGCATAAAAAAGACATTGCGAAAAAGGAAACTCGAGCATGGAAACGGTTTAAAAGTTCTTCTTTTGGGCGTAGAAAATTGTCAAGAAAATAATCGCAAGTGTGCATGTATATCACAATAGATAAATGCAGATAATAGCAGAGACATGATTTACATAGCGGAGCTAAGGCGATACGCAGCACTAAACAAATTAATTGTCCAGAGGATAACAGTAAAAAAAGGCACGCTCACTGCTCCTTTCTCTAGGTCACCAGGATGAGCCTCTCTAAACGAAAAAGGCGAGACGAATGCGCCGCCGGCGGCAAGGACGATTCGCGTGGGAGGTTCCACGTGTGTGCGTGTGTCGATTTAAGGGGGTCATCCCGTGTGATGACCGTTTTTTTTAAGGTTTTTTTGCATTTTTTTGCGGCGAAATAAAAAAATACAGAGCTTCTAAATTTTTACTATATATTTATTACATCTAAAACTATATGTGTAAATTTTTTTATTTGAAAATATAGCGTCGATGGCGAGTTACATCACTGGAATGGCACCCATGTAAAAAAAAAGCAGACAAACGGTGTCCACGATTCCGGCAGACTGGTTTATCTTAAATAAAAAAGCCAAATTGCATTTTAATCTATAGATAAATGGCTATCGCGGGAACTAGGATTATTTGAAAATATTAAAAATTCAATTTTTTGCATGCTTTTAAAAATTATAACTCAAAATAACATGATTTTTTGCGACTATTTTTTTATGCGGACAGAAAACGGTTCAATATTTTTTAAAAATTCTAGTTCCCGCGATAGCCACACATGTGCTGAATCTACCATTCAAATTTTATTTAAATCCATTGAACCGTTTTCGAGAAATCATGGACACCAGTTTAAAAAATACAGTTTTGAGAAAAACGCGTTTGAAAGTTCACGTATGAATTACACCATGCTTAAACACCTTACCTTCTCACTGCTGTAACTTTTCAATGACTTCGAATTTCGGAAAATTACTTTGCCAGTATATTCTATGCATGCTCTAGATTAGATTTATGCAAAAAAAAAAAAATCGATTTTTTGAAGCCGTCACACGGGATGACCCCCTTAACGGTCTATTGCTAATGTGAAAAGAAGAGGGTTCGTCGCGCAATAACGGATTAGTCGATCTTTCAAGTCGGTCCGCACATCAATTCCGGTAAAGCCCTGCACAAGCATCGCTATATGATAACGGGAACGATCTATCAACAGTTTGACCTTACGAGGAATCACCTCAAATAGGATATTAATCTTGTGATGTTAATCCACTATTTAACCATTACGACGTGAAGGCTAAAACTTGATGTATTTGCCAGATATATAATAGTCACGAGGTAAACTACTTATCAGATTGCGTACGTTAATTTCGTAAGAAAAATTCTGAAAATAAGATACTAGCTTCACAGGAAGATAAAAATTTCTCAGTTTTTAGCTTACGTAACTCTTACATAATACTATTCATCTCGAACGGAACAGTCGGAGAAAATCGATTAAGAATGTAATGATACTGACAGTGGAAAATTGGACGAATGCGCGGTGAAGTCTTCCGTTTAGCCGATCCTAACGGTGATATTGTTATTTCGCAATAGCTCACGCAGCTGCGGTGCACAACGGATGCCGGGATCTTCAGACGCAATAAATTTCTATCTGCTTTCTAGACAAGCGTAAAGCAGCTATTTAATGTCACGCACAATATGTTATAGCCGGAGGGTTTAACGACCTGCGATTTTCCGACGATGGTGCAGAAGAAAATAAGAATCGGGCGTTTACTTATGTGCGCGTACCTCTCGCAGTTATTATCGCGCTAGATCTCGTCATTGAGAGCACGCGGCGCTTTCAAACGAGCCCGAGGTCGATGCTTCGGCATCGAGACGATAAAGTTGGCCGTGAAGTGGAAATTAAGAAGAATTGTTAGCGGTAGATGCTTCCCGCCGATAAAGTCCGGCCAGAACTTATCGCACTTACGGCCTTGTCTTCTTTTCCTGGTACTTTCTTTACGACCGAGAATCGACTGTTTCTTTCGTTCGCGAATGCTAGATGCCGAGGCGATCGTCGCGTGAAACGCGAAGGCAAAACTCGGCACCATACAAATATTTGCCGTTCGGGAATGGGCGAGCGTGAAAAAAGTTCCCGATGAGTTTCACGCTCTTAAACGAACCAACGTTTAAAGCGAAAGACAGACGAGCGGACGGGCGGATTGACTGACTGACTGACTGACTGACTGACTTACTGACTGACGTTGCGTGCATGGAATTTGGGAGCTCGTTAATAACATGCAAATTTTATGCGCGCGTTAAAAGAAGGTACCATTGAGGGCGAAGAGTATCCTACGTTCTGACTTTGTTTATCCTCTATTTCATCATCAATACAGAAAAAAATAATCGGTAATCTTTGTAGAAACGTATTATTATCTTAAATGGAGATGAAAGTCGACCGAGAACGAAATACTCAGGTATATACTCTGTATATACTCAGGTGCGTTTCAGTTTCCGCTACAATACATATTTAATAACACACTAATAAACGTTATGCCGAAACTTCTGTTTCATATTTGCGATTGTCATGGACTTTGGGATACATGAATCATATAAGCTAGGAAAATTTAAAAAAATAGTCTGATTATAATCTTTGAAGAATGTGAGGTTCTTGACATCGTTACGTTAAATACAAAATTAAATTTTATTACTGCTCTGTTACCAATTCAATTAAATTCTAATGCATTCTGTAAACGCTTTCACGTTACATAAATTTGTATTGAATATAATGCGATGTAACGTTTATTTTCATTCTTGATATTATGATACGATATTACGATGTACGCTCTTAGTGTAAGAACGTGATATGATCTCGACCAACGTAGGAAGAAAGAGAAAGCCTATCGAGCCTACACGAGCGTAAAATGAAAAGTACAGGAATTTACACGAGCCTGTTGCGACGAATTGTACACGTAATGTCGCAACGTTTTTGTTAAATATCATCATCCCGATAAACGCAATACCGTGAATTTCCTGCTTATTTCCCTCCATTCCCCTCAAAAATATAAAAGCATATATACATAGCGACCAAGATCAACATACGCAAATAACTAACCTACTGACATAGAATGCCTACGACAATCGTTTTCATTTGCCTCGCAATTTGACGGAAAAAAGAAGAACTGCGTGAAAGTAACGTTGTTCGGCTCATAGCAAACATTCCGTCTTTATGCAACGGTGAGCTCAAAAAATGCGATCTGCGACAAGATGCGATGATGAAGTACGTATAAATCAACGTGAGAAATCCGTTTGGCTAACGCTAATTTTAATTGCCCGCTAGCACAAATTCCGCGGTGCGTCGGAAGATATTCTCGAGAATTCTCTCGTAAAGTATACATACGTACGCGCGTACAAACGCATCTGGCACGTGCCTTTGTAATTGTCGTCGGTGTTGACGATTAATTGTTCTGGTGGCGTCCGTCGTGCCGTCCGTATATCGGCGCGGTCTGCGTCTCATATCGCGACGCCGACTTAATTGGCTGACGCCCATTAAAATCCTGCCGATGACTAATCTCCCCGACGGCACTCGCTTTCGTGACACATATAGAAACATGCGTGTGCGTGCTCCGAAAATGGCACTGGAATCCCGATTCGCGCGCATATAAACGCGCAGTCTCGAGTCTCGCCGAGTCTCGCGAAGTATTCGATACCCTTCTCGTCGTTAAAATCCACGACTGTCTCATTTTATATAACGCGAGTCTTCTCATCATCTCATGAGATAATCATCCGTTGAATTTCCTGTCCGCCAAATCCTAATCGCCGAATTTAATCCTCGCGATCAATCGAGTCACTCTCTCCTTTGACAAAAAAGAATAGGAAAAAGGCAGATAAATTAATGTCACGACGTTAGAAAAAAAGAGAATGTGTGAAATTTACGAGCGATGGCCACACATATGAGTTGTTCGCTGAATCGCGTAAATACTAAGCGCTTCCACGAAAATTTCAACGCACCACGCCATTTCGATATTTTGTCGAATAATCATACTTCAAAATTTCGTCAAACGAATTCGTCGCGTTTACGACAGATAAGACTTGAAACGTAAATATAACAAGTGAATACACAGCGACGATATTTTATAATCCCGATCTTGTCTTCAATCTTGCAATTCGCAAAGTATTTTCATTACTTCCATTTTGTCGATTGACATGAATATGCCTGCTTACGCGGAATACGAAACGTGAGAAATAATCGAAAAAAAATATTGCATACTTATTCGAGAACATTGGTAGTCGCGAAGGAATAATTAGGGTCCCGGCTGACAGAAATATTTATGGGAGAAAAGTAACGATGAAATTGGAATTAGAGAGTACAATTTCGCAATTATAAAATAATTGCTCTAACGAGCGCATATGATTATGCGAGACGGATGGGTGTGTTTAATAATTATATCGGTACTTTCGAGCGTTTCGCATGTGAGAGACATTAATCGCTTTCAATCTCCATGTTACTCACGATTCCAGAAAAGATTCTGATCGATATTAAAATTAATATTGTATGAGTTATTCAGCCTACGCTCCTTATCTACTATATGCTGTCGATGGAACTCGGCGATAAAAAAGTTAATGATATTACAAACATCGCAAGATCGTTTCTCTTTCTCGCAGAATCATATTTTACAGACTACGAAATTAACGGCGCGAGTAATTAATGATTTTCTTGCAGACGTGATAAGTATGAAACACTAAGCAATTAATATGACATAAATTATAACACGTGGCTACATGTCCAATGACATGTTTCTCATTACGAAAATCGATTTGTCGATTACGACAAAGTTTTACGTACACATATAGTTTTCTTTTAAGTTAAATTAATAGATTGTTAAATAATTTCTACACACTTTAAAATGCAAAGAAATCTTCGCGTTTGAGTTTCCATCTTAATCGCTTAATCATTATCTTGATCATTATCATCCAGCATGTATGTGTTTGATACAGTACGCGGAAAACGAATTATACACCATAAACGAAGTTAGCATTACACACATATAGCAAACATAAAACGAATATAGAGCGAACTCGATACGGCGAATGAGCTGGTGGGACACGCAAAGGAATTAGGATACCGGAGGATACCGTTACGATAATGGTGAAAGTAGAGACACCCCACTTGCTGAGCTTCACTGTGCGTCAGCATGCGGTTAGCAAATTAGCATAATTATCGCAATTTCACGTAGAGATGCTCCGCGGTTGTCTAACCCGGAAAAAGCCATTGTTTTACTTGCTCCCTATAAAATACTCTCATTCAGTACAATCTTCAATAAAGATCTTTAACAAAGCCTAAATAAATGACTGGAAAAATAGAAAATATAAAATCCTAAAAATAAATTTTTAAATGTCTTTAGATTTATTGGGATATATACATATATACATATATATATTTTTTTTATATCTTTAAACTTAAAACACGCCGCGGCTAAAATAAATCAATTGCCAGCAAATGCTCAGTGAGCTCATTTGAGAACATAGTGATGATAGAGTGCGTATAATGTTTTGGCGTTTCGCTAATTTATTTACCGATCGCATTTTTTGCATAAATTTCGTATTCTTCTACAATCGAGCTTATTTCGCCGTCACGAACTGATTTTCCGAATACACTCACGCGCGTGTATCACCGCCCGCAATTGAATCGGAGGAAAACGCGTAATTAGCATGAGACTTTGGCTCGGTCACCAACTAGCTTTGTCAATGTCTAGTCCACCTACTTTTTCCAGCACTCGTGTTGGAGTCCCAAATGCGATCATACGAGGATCTGAAATTGGTGTCAACGCCTTCGCGAAATCGATCGCAGAAACACGAACGTCGTCGGTTCCTGCAAGCTTTCGAGTGATGTCATCGACGATGATGATCGAAAACCACGTAGGCGAGTGTACCGTTTACGCTTGATCGAGAAGACCAGTCGCTATCGAAGTATTATTATGGAGAATGATACGTAATATTACAGAAAATTTATATAAAATGGTTTACTAAATTTAATATATTATTTAAAAAATAATGATAAAAATATATGTATCGTATTAGAGTGATGGCAAGTGTCTAGTTACCACAAAGTAGAAATCGTAAAAGAAACTCAATACCAATTTATACTCGATACCAATAACGGTCGCCGACGAATCGCAGTAACCGAGAAATAAAGTTCTAATTACTTCAGAGGAACAACGCTGACTAATTCGTAGTATAATCGCTACTGGACTTACTTTTCCCGTTAAAACGGTTCAATCTGCACTGACCTTTTCATCTAGCGTAACGAGATTTAAGATTCTTAAGAGATAAGACTACTGTATTCCGACTAATAAATTGTCATTAACGTGACAATGATGAAGTATAAGATAATACTTCGTCCGAAATTTATGTCTACCTATTTGCTATTTTTATTTCAGTAAAAATAAGAGTTGTGATCGTGAGAGAATTCATATGATTCGTAAAACATCATTGAAGAAGAATAGAGTACTAAAATTCAGCTAGAAACTCGAGAATCAATACGAACAAATTGAGATCCGTTCAAACGGTATATCCAAAAGGAAGAGACATAAAAATCTTAAATAGTTTTGCCTACAGTACAGGCAATTTTAATTCCAACATGTTTCTCAGAATGTTCGAATCATCTTCCGACAGAACATCGCAAACACTCAACCATCATCTGCTCGAAACTCATTAATATTAGGCATTCACATTTGGAATCATAATAATTCACATAAGTCGATTACGTGAATAACAAAGTTGCAAAAATATCGGCGCGACGGGAATGCGGATCCGCAACGAGAACTGCGCGTTCGGGATAAATGAAATGGCATACCGGGTTCGCGATCAACCGAGATAATCGAACGCTCCTCTAACGGTGCCCCGCTCGCAGATTTACGCACGCACCACCCAGCGAACCGCCAGCCAACCTGTCAACCATCTTTATTAGGACGAACTCTCTATCTCGCGGCATCTCTTATCACTCTATCTCGTGCAGATGCGCGTGCGAAGTGTGCGTTATAAAAAGGCCCTAACGGTTTACTTATACTACACCATTTTATTGTCATATCATTTACAATGTATCATTACCATTTCGATTTAAAATTAATATACTGAGAAATATACACTACGAGATGTGAATTATTATTTTATTATATTATGATATTCGATAAAGATTCAACGAAATTGCAAAAAAGTAAAGTGAGAATGTCGAATCGATCTTATATATCATTGGAAAATGTAGTGTAAATATGTTGCAAAACGAGAGATCTGAGATCTCGCGCTTATTTGTTGCATATAAAATGCAGTTGCAGCTGCGATCACTCTTGGCACGAGGAAAGCGAAAAACCTATATCGGGGTAGTAATTCATCGGCGACGTACAGGCAAGGCGTGGTAAACATTATAATTTCCGCGGGAATAATTTCGATCAGTGAAGGAAAGAATCGCGCTCTCAGGATCGTTGTATCGGACCAATCTTCGCGAGCACGTGCCTGTAGTACTGTATCCGCGGCGCGGCGGCGCGATAAATCTCGCGAGCGAGTTTTCGCAACGATGAAGCGCCCGCTGTCAGTCTGCCGTTAGTCATCCTATTATGCTCCTCTGCTCACCGCGGTGAAAGGAGATACGCCGCGGTGGAGCCGTGGAGCCAGTATGAGATACGCAAGTCCTCGAGATATATACGCTTATAAGTGAATAAGAGAGTAGTCACGGAGTAGGCGATGGAAAAAAAAAGTAAATTTCACTTCTTTTCGTAGAAACGACTCTTAACAAGCGCGCGAGCAATATGTCAGTCGATGCCAAATTCAATTTGCAGATCTCGCCAAATTCGTAGAAAAAAATTTCTAGAATTACCAAGTGAGAGCAATTATATAGCAATTTTATCGTCTATTATCTATTTAAATAATACAAGATAAATATTTATTGAAATTAGCAGAAAATAGCCGTTTTACCATTTTAAACAAAGAATCTTTATTTTAACGTTATCCTATATTCCCTCGTGTCACTGAAGCTAACGACTGATGGAAACACGTGTTTTAAACGGGTTACAAATTTGTTTTTGATACCGCGTCATAAATCCAAGCTTACGGTTGTTTCAATGAAGCGATTTCTCTTTAATCGATTTCGATTGAAACCCGCGTGATCGATGCGAGTGTGTCTCGAAGTTTGTAAACTTTCGGGAAACGCAATTAATTCAGCGGGAGAAATTAACCGCATTCTGATCGGGCTCGCCCCTCAGGCCTCCTTTTCCTCCTCCTCCCCTTTCGGTATTTCCGATCGTCGTTGATTGTGCACGAGAGAGCCGCTCCCGGACATGCGGATAATCACACAGGCGAGTTTTCGTAAATGCCAATAATCGATACGGCCGCACGTAGACATTACTCGACATTCCGCACGATTATGGCATTACCGTATCACTTTTTTTCCCGCTGTGCCGCGAAGCACACGCGGAGGGTTAACCAAATGCCCGTAGCAATTACTCACTCGCTCGCGAACCTCGATCGGCTGTAGATCGATAACAAAGGTTATCCGCGCCATCAATCCCGCTGTTATTATGTTATTATTATCCCGGTCTCTCTGGCTTACATTACACCGTACGCGGAGAGATAAAAAACGCAATGCGAGCGTACTTATCCCCGGATGAACATTGCATAGCTGCTAAACTATCGCATTCGGTTGGTTCCTCTCTCGGGATATCAGAAAAAAAGAGAGAGAGAGAGAATATATCAACGTCGCGGAAGCTTAATCTTCGTGAGTAGCAGTCGAATGAGATTCGATAAGCTCATAATAATCGAGTTAGGATATTAATAATCACGATATTAATTTTCATGGTGCTGATTTAATCGATGGGCACGCCTTTCCGATGACACACGCCTCTGATTAAAAATTCTGCAACGCGTTCTATTTTTATTTGCGCAAGAGGCTTAATCATCTTGGGAGCCATCTATGATTATGCATCACCGATACCGCGGAAGTCACTCGTAAGCAACCATAAAGTAGGTACAGATACGTGTGCTAATGCAGATGTTACAAAACACGTCAAATTAATAAATGTATAATGGCCGCTCTTTCGATTTATTAAAAGTAAGAAAACTTAACTTAAAAGTAAGGTAAGTTTACTATATGTATGTAATTACATAATACGTAAAATCTGTAAAGATAATTACTATAAAGTAAAACAATTATCAAAACCATTTCTTAAGTCGCAAATTTTCAGTTAATGTTTTAATTCTCAAATAATTTTTTTTAAGAATTTTGTTATATGTATATAAGAAATGCAAATGTAGTTTAACGTGTGTGTGTGTGTGTGTGTGTAGTCTTTATTTCTTCGTGATTGCGGTATTAAGATGCTGCGCGATAATTTAACGGGTCACTGACTCCGAGAAGTGCGCGAGACAAATGGTATTTTATTTATCGCATTTCGCTGGGGCGTCGCCTAATAATTCACAAATGAGTCACTTAATCACTCGGCTGGCATCATATGTGGTCGGTCGCTCTCTCGCGGCACGCAATGCCCGTTCTACTTCCTCGTGTCATATTTTTCATGAACGCGTGTATCAGGAAAGATACTGAAGAAACGCTAGCGATAGAATATCACGAAGAATCTTGTCTGGCTCTGGCGCCTGCCTTATGACCTGCGGTCTGCTTGGCCATATTTCTATTTCACGACCAACCAATTTTCCAGATGGAGAAAGAGACAAGTAAACGCGCGTTATTTCCGTGCGCAGTGCGCACGACAAATCACAGAAAGAGAACGACGCATACGTATGTTGCACACACCCTTCCAGTCGAGAAGATAATAAGGCGGCGTTAATTACCGACAATCGTAGCAAACTTAATGGCTTGCCCGGGGAGAATTTATGGATTTGATGAGAAAGTCTCTCGTGACGCGGAAAACCCGCAATCGACGCGAAAGGAAAAATGAATCACCGTGTCAGTGGCCTGGTGCCACGATTCTACTTCGCGAAGCACAAGATTGGTCTCATTCGCGCTCGGCAATGCACACTGCACACACAACGCATTGTGCATCATCATCCATCGATACAGTAAGTTTCACGGCAAGTAAATTATCGGCAAAACTGATTAAAACGTTCGCGGAGCGAGTCGCTCCTCGCTTCGCCGAGAAACAAAGTAAGCCATCGACTCCGAACAATGCAACAGCTATTTGCATAAATATGTGAGCGGCGGATGCTACCAAGATGACATCGCATGTGTCCACAATAAAATAATATTACGGAACGCCGACGATTTCCGCGAAGACTTGCGTAAAAACATAAGTCAAGACTCGACGTGAAGACAGGACTAACAAAAAAATAAGAATTGGAAGTTAATGACTGAAAAAGCACATGTATTGTATGCAAAGGATGATTTATCATTCAAAATCGCAGTTGTGTAACCCAACGCCCATTCTCATATTTCGATCCTCAGACTTTGTCGCGCCAGGAAGATGCAGTCGTTACTACAAGTGATTTCTTCACAATGACGTATAGATCAATAGATTTTGGGAAAACAACAAGCAGATGTAAATCGCGAGACACCATGAATATATGACTCTGTCTCACGCAACAGCCTCGGCCTTTACATAGCTATGAATTCTCCACGTGAACACGCGGTTGGCGCAACTCGGCTCGTAAAATTTGCATTAGAATATGCACGGTAGCGCATTTAGTCGTAGACACGTCGTCGTGAGCGCGGTGTCGTTGCGCAACGCGTCTTAAATTCACAGAAACACCCGGGCAAGACGGTGTGTAACGATGATGTACGTTTAAGTTACAGTCGATTAGGTTACGGCCGGTAACGATTTTTTTTTGCGGCGAACGGAAAGGACGAACGAACGGATGGAAGGACGGATGGTGCGGCGGCACACACATGATACAATGGTAAGCAGATTTGCATAAAAATACCTGCAACCGCTGCATAATGCGCAGCCGTGCGGCATACCTCGAAGGACCTTGACGAGGTGAGACCTTCCTGACGTCAACAGCTGCGCTACGCGCGAGAGTGTGTGCGTGCCTACGCACTTTTACGATCGTGTCTCGCCTTCTGCGATTACGACTTGCGACGCCGATTGATACCCAAAAGCGGAAAGCGCAACTCAAAACCGATCGATTATCTCGACAAAGAGATATAAGAGTTTCTTCGTTTGTGTTTCCTGTATGATTTGTAAGATAGATGGAAACACAAAAAGTTTTGCACAAGACAGCGGAGAAAATAGAAAACAATATTCGAACATGCAAATGTATCCACCGACAAAAAATGAAAACAATCGTCAAGAAATTGAACTGACATACGTATCTATATATATGTAAAATTACATGAAACATGAGATGATAATTTTCTACAAAATTAAGATAAGATTTCCAAAAATGAGAAACTGGTAAAAATAACATCATTCAACACGAAATGAGTAGAATGATTAGATATTAGATCATAAAGAGTTTTTGTTGGTACACTGGGTACACAACATTTCATTTATGTGGTGCATTGTAAAGACAAATGGCAACATGAAATACTGGCAACGTGACTGTCTTGATCGACAAATCGCATGATAGTCTGGAACGATTATAATCTTTAGTAGATCTCCTGATACACATGTTCCTTTCACGCAGGGAATCTACTTCGAAGTCATAAATGGCACACGGAATAAAATAAAACTTCCCACGAGATTATAGCCGCCGCATTGCGCGAAGCGCGTCGCGCATCCTTGTGCTTCTTCCCAGAGATACGCCAGGCATTCGCGACTGTTCGCGACAGGCAGCACGTGATTCAATAATCGAGAGACTCGCCGCTCGTGAGGAATACCACGTATCTTACATCCTGTTACCGCGATCGCGTCCTAAGTGTCAATGTGTCACGGGTATCCTCTTCGGTTGCGCAATTCGTTAAGTAATCGCATAAATTAAAGCATAAGTAATTCTTCAAGATAATCAGACTCAAATTGATCCAACCTTAACCTATCATAAGCTAAAGTTTAAAAACTTATCCTCTTATTGAGACTTTAAATACAAAAGGCTGAATCACGAGTAATAATCCTATGATAATTTTAATCATTACTACATGAGCGTTTCCGACAAGATCGTATTAATCGGATATTACTCGTGTGAGATATAATTAATGCTTCTCTTTTTCTCATTCGAGCGATACTTTCTCTCGCCTAACGCTCAGTCTTTTCTCACTTTTTTCTTCATTTTCGCTAGGGTGTTTACCTAGCCTTCTCTTGCTTGAAAGCAACACGTATCGCGAAAGAGCGAGATACAAAAGGCAACATCGAAAATAGCCGCTTGACGATCTACCACAAAACCGCAGGGAAAAGCTAATCGATCCCCCTTGGCCCCTGCTTCTCTGTCTTCACGGATTTCTAACGACCGGCGGGTACACGTTGCCGCGGTCGATACTCTAGTATTCCAATACCGGTGGCGGTTCTCGAGTATACCGATCAACTCGTCCTTGACGTGCCACGACGACGACACATGCGTCTCTCAACATGGGGAGAGATTGACGACCGCGTCGACAAATGGGTGCCGACCGCGTTCCTAAGTGTCTCTCCTGGGTGTTCTTCGCTCATGCACGACGGATGGAGATCGATGTGTAAAATCGGAAAACGCAGCTGACGATTGAGGCGTTAATCCTTGAGCGCTCACTCACAAAAGATTACACGTGATCCGCGATCGGAATATCTGCCGCGCGCGGTAATTGCCTTGAAGAATAAATTAGACATGCAACATGAAATTATCCGTCATAAATGGAGAAAAATGATTGTCAGATTTCAATCGAGAAATATCCTTGAAGATCCTTGAAGATATTAACTCCGAAATCGATAATTGTGTTTTGTATATCAGCGTATAAATTATCTATATTTAAGAATTATTCGTATTTTGCTGTCTGATAAACAATCGAATATTTTCTCGTTAACGTTTTGGTGCATTAATCAAAATTAGTATTTCTTGCTTAGCTAATATTACGAATAACATAATCGTGCATGTTATTAAAATAATCATGTATATACAGGCTAATGTATGTATTTGACTAATTTACGCAATCATCATGAAGTAAATTACGCCACGTCAACTGCGTCTTGGATACACCGTACGCACTGTAAAATCTGGGCGTATCAAGGCTAGTTCGCAAAATTATCGCTTCGAAGACAAGTTGCAAAATTGTAATGCTTTTCACGTTACATATGTGTTACAAGCGATGGAAAGTTACTTTTAATTGCGTGCGCAAACACACAACGTCGCGAGTAAAATACGATCGTGATAACTCATTGTCGGTATCATTGCACATGAGGAAGTAAAATACGAAGGAGAATGAAAGACGATCGTATGGTATCGCGTGTATGGTCCTAATGAGACGCGCGTAATCGTGAGGATAATATATTGACGCATCAACCCGGTGGGAGAGTTTTTTTTTTTAGTCGAACTACTCCGAAAGAACCACCATGCCTTTATTAGCGATTTCAAGAGTTCCTCGAACAATCACTATCTATGTGTGTCAAGGTATGCGTGCCAAAATGTATGTCAGTGAGTTGCGGTTGAAAACTCTATTTACACGTTTATCAATTGAACTTCATCGTTCGCGTTTTTTAAATCAAAATTTATTAAAAATGTTGGAAAAAGCATAAGAAGCGATTAAAACACTGATAAATTAAGTATCAACGAATTCCACTCTAAAAGAGTATGGCAACGGAAAAGAATGCAAGTATCTATGAATTGTAAAATCTAAAAAATTCTAGTAGTTATACAAATTTAAAAAAATCTAAATATTTCCAAATACGAGAGTTAAAAGATTCAAGAATTCGTGTCAAATGAGTTAAAAATTTGAAGGATCAATGGAGCTTCGAACCTGAGGGAAAGAGCCAAGAACCCGTAACTGTAGATGTTAAACTGGGATTAAAATTCCAAAGTTTCAACGGCTCGTGAACATAACCTCTCTCACTCTCTTTCTCTTCTTTCTTCTCTAATTTACAGAATCATTTAAATAATGATAGATTCTCTCCCCCTCGCAGATAAAAATTCGATATATTAAAATAAATAATGTTTTATTTTAAGTAAAATAAAATCTTGAGAACCCCCTATTTATATACATATAAAGAAAAAGATTTTATTTCAAGATTTTGTCGTATTATTTGTGTAAACGATAATACGATGATTATGCTTAAGCATAATCATTTCTATTCATTGTCATTATTTTGTTGCCTATACATGCTGCTTCGCGCAGCTCATAATTTCGAGAAAGGTTTTAAAGACGCGAAGAGACGCGCGACAACGCATCCACCTGTGTCTCGAATTTCACGTAGGAACGCGCGGTAATCTCGTGGCGGATCTATCGCGTGTGTTGGCGCATGAATAATAGCATGAATAAAGTATGGCCGCCATTATCTTCATTGATATTTCTACCGGACGAGAGAAAGAGAGAGTTCATCTAAGATTACAATCGGGATTATGAAGGAGGTCAAATTCGCGGGGATTATTGATAATCGTAATCAGTGTACACACACGTATATTATACATTGCGTATAGGATGTCGCACAAGTTATAAGTACGCAAATGCTGTATACGTATTTACTTGCATCATAAATATAATATTTCTTAATTAGCTGATTGACATGATTGACCATGATTCTCCTTATTAAATATGAAATTTTTAATTTTATTCAAATACATCTGTCGTTTTTCCTTTTCACGATCGCTTTGGATTGGCTAATCAAAGTATAATCGAAATAAATCAGAACAGGATTTTTCTTTTGCATTTTTTTCATTGTTTTTTATGAATAAGACGATTGGATATTGTTTTATATTAATTATAATTGTGGACGACGTGCTTCAGATAATTATATATAAAATTATAAAATATCTTTGAACAAAGACAATTTGCGAAGTAAAATAAAGTGTATATGCCTTGTAATACCGAGTATATAACAATGTCATTACGGCATTGTTGATATTCTTTCCCGTAATAGAGACGATTTTCCAAAGATTACACTAGCGGGTCGTGAGAGAACCTTGACTCTCTCCCGCGTCGTCTCTCAATCGTCTATCACTAACGTCGTTACGTAGAATAGCTACACCGCAAACACATGATACGTGTACGACGGTTGCGAAATCACGAATACGCTAGGAGTGCAGAATGCAATACGCGGAATACTTTCCCAAAGCGGAGATAAAGAACCTCGCGATTCTCGCGAATAAAGCATCGGCATCGACTGTTGCCCGGTAGGGTAGGGCATCCAAAAAGAAGCAGACTCGCTCACGGATGTGTCGCGCGGTGAGAGTTTAGATGCGCTTTTAAGATTTAACTCTCTGTCTCTCTCTTTTTCTCTCTTTCACGCTGCCGAGAGATTGCGGAACGACGGGCCTATATACGTGTGTCGGCAATGTTGCGACATCGCTAATGCATCGTGAGTTCAGAATGCAGCCGTGGATGCACTGCTAAACTACCATGGTGGAGACGAATAGCGAGTATACGGGAAATCTACTCCCCCTCGAACAGAAGTTCGAGATGCCAGCGCAAATTTTTAGCGCTCGTAGAATCGTGCATTGCAACAGCAACGCGTAGACAATACGCAAATAACGATTTACATGGCAGTGATGTCTTTGCGATACCTACGTAAAAAATCCGTCACGATCGTATATTGTTTGGATAAAATAACAAAATATCGACGCGATAAACACGATGGCAAATTTTTATTTAAAAAACATATTGCATCTAAGAATATACGATACAAGGATATGTGATCTACATTAATCGCACACAAACAAGCACGATTAATTGACTCGAAACCAGTTTAATTACTAGATTTATCTTTGAATCTTAAATTATTTACGAAAGACTTAATTCGGATAGAGATTTTCGAAACAAACTTTCATTATGCAGTACAGAAAGGAAACATGTAGTGCATATAGATCGTTGACTGTAAGTATTCTACATTATTCCACCAGAATGCTCGTGGAATAACAAGAGAAACAGGAAAGAGAGCTTGGAATTTACGACTCTATCCTGGTAATGCTTAGAGAATACAATCGATATACCGTGGCAGTATATTCGTTCGTATACATTGTAACGAACAGATGTAATTACGGGAATATCTTCGCCAAGTATTTTTCATTATGTACCTGACCTAAAAATTCACACACCATTAAATTACAAAACGCTTGTTATTTATCTGTTAATTCATTGTTCTTATCTTGATGACATACATTTTAATTGTTTTCTAACAAGCTTAAAGAGATCTACCGTTATCTATTTTACAATCATACGCAAAACAAAACATTCTCATTGTCAATCATTTCTAACCATTTCAAGACTTTAGAAGATTTAAAGTCACATTTAAATATTATCAAAAGATTTCACGGCAATTGTAATCGTTATTGTAATTGTAATAGCAGCATCGCGAGGAATATATTATCACCGCCGATTTTTATTTTACTGAAAAACGTCGCTCGAGAAATAAAAACACGAAAAATTTCTGACGGAATCCGCGACAGGAAAGAGTACAATCACATGTCGATAGCCGGTATTGCAAAATCACTAATGCACGGAGTTGAGCAGAACTACACCGCAAATACAACGAGAAACACACAGCGGCGAATCCTC
Source organism: Temnothorax curvispinosus (assembly GCF_003070985.1). NCBI lineage: Eukaryota > Metazoa > Arthropoda > Insecta > Hymenoptera > Formicidae > Temnothorax > Temnothorax curvispinosus. Next base: position 344,310 of record NW_020220224.1, on the reverse strand, counting down.
TTCTGCGTGTACCTATATTAAGTGACCTTCCCTGTCACCGAGAGACAATGCGGCGATGCGCCGTGGCGGTTGTCTCACGTATATATCGCTTGCATTTTCTCATGTGACGTTCGATCACCGTCGTGTAAACGCTTTCAGCGAAACAACACGTAGCTCCTAAAGACACTTCAAGGCTTCGTTCTTTTTTCTCCTCTCGTAACTACTCTTTCCCGACGTAATTCCATGCACGCTTTATTGACCATCTCCTGCGAGCCGGGAAAATGCGTGACCTCTTTTTTTCCAACATTTTTATTCGCGACTGCTAATTTTTATATCTTAACGAGCGCGCGAAGGCGATACGTTATTATGCACGCAAGGCTCTCACGGTAAATCGCAAATGTATATATGTACGTATGTACATACATTATTATACAAGAGTGCGAAAATTGACTAAAATTAGTAACATTTTTCAATGCGCTTTAACTCGGCCGTTGAACTCACCGAGGAAAAAAATCTCGTTATATGCGTTCGCGTGCGCCACGCACCGGAAATTTATCGAATTCCATTACGTGAAGTAATACGTACGTCAAAGTCTTTACGATTGAAGATAACACGGGTGTAATTCAATAATGGCCAGCAAACTGCGGTCATATCGGGCTATCAATTATTTTTATTTTTATTTTTCCGGATAAGATGCTAAAGAATGTTTCATAACTGTATTATTCAATAATTCTCACGGTTATTTTATACTGAAAAGTATTCTCTGATAGTCTCTACTGAGACTTCGGAATGTGACTTAAGGTCTTTTTCTCCTCCCGAATCCTAAACTGGCGGCGGGAATTTCTATGATAGAGCGTTACATTCAAGGAGCCAAGTTCCCCATTTCGAGCGGGTGCAGATGGACGAGGAAAAGATAAATAATACGCGAGATAAACGGACACACATCGCCGATTCACCGCTGGAATTTGAGGAATCCCGACGTAGGGCCAGCCGGCCAGGTAGTCTCGCGCGCGCGCACGCAATTCTGCCTTACAATAAATACCTCAGCACACACCGGTTTTTCTCAATTATTTAAGTCACCGCGTATAGTTACGCAATAGTGCATAGCTAACCGCGATCTTACGATTCTCGCCAGCTTTTCCCCGTTTGACGTTTGACGTTCGACGTTCGACGTTGTCGGCCGATATTTCACCACACGCGTAATCTTTAGTAAGTCTTTCATTACGAAAAAGAACTATGTACATCATATCAAGATTTTCAGAATTTGCACAAAATAACAAAAATATCAATCAAAAATTGAGTAGGTTAAGTTTTAAGGCATTAAACACAACAAGATAATAAGCTGTGTGCAAAAAGATCTATTCTTTAGTTCACACAATTTCGTTGTTGTTCTTATGTGTGAATGGTTCAAATGTTTTCACAAAATATACACAGGTAGTCCGTGAACAACTCTAAACACATTAGCGATAGATTTCCTACGACGAAAGTCCTATACGACGGAATTTGTGACGTATGCGTGCCACATGGAGCGTGAAAGCGTTCACGAATACAAATCGCCACATGTACTCACGTGTAAACGCACATGTGTGAACTCGAAAGACTGCAGTGGAGACCTTATCTGTATGGGCGTATATCGGGCGTAAAAAGTTATCAAAAACATGGTTCAAATTTCCTATGTTTTCGCATTATCGTTCACGGAAAAATTTCACAGCTTTGAAAAAGGCAGTTCATGTCAGGATTGCGACTTTGGTCTTGACGTCAATTCATAAAACATTTAAATATATCGAATCGGTATAAGTAAACAAGTACGTAGTACTCCATTTATACTGCGCAATGTGATATTACGCATGAATCAAACGTCATTTTTCTTTTTTGTGTTATTGGATAAAGTTAATTTTTACCATACCGCGTTAAATCAGTAATGTATTTTCATGCTGAGTGTGTCGCAAATTTAGATAACACGTGCTTAACACGCTGCATATCTAATTCGTGTTCATTAAAACTGCGTTAAAATATTATAGATGAATTTATTTAAATTCCCGAAGTTTACATAAAGAAATTTCTCTTTTCTAATCAATTTCTTTTATCATTATATTCATACGTATAATCAACGACAACAATAGCATGTCAGGAAAAAATTTAACTTACAAAAAAGAAAAATTAAAAAATGAATGAAAATTCACTTCTAAAGTACCGTTTCCAATTTGTCGTCACATTTGTCGGACGGAAATAAAAAGTGTATTACACCCGCTTACATGATAAATGAACTTGTTAATAACGGTACGCGTGTGCAGACAGCGAAAAGACCTTTTCTTGCTTCTTCTTATCAAAAAGAATGATCACTTTATGATGAATGGCACGGTATTCAGATCCGTTTTCCGTCTAGAAGCGTTCTTTTTCAAACTGAAAAATGATTCCGATAAAGATCTGCAATGTTTCTTTGTAAAAAGAAGATCGAAGACGAATACTCCTTTTACGTAAACATTTCTAAAAAATCTTAATTTTTTATAATACACACCAATTTAAAATAAAAAATTCATAGAGATGAAAAAATTTGATAATGCATTAACGTCATTATTTTTTTGCGAAAAGAAGTGACTTGGATCAAATCTTGACGCGTGTCCAACTAATTTCCCTCGTCAAATCCGACGTTGGACGAGCGTGCGAGACAAGATCCGTAAGATTGATCGCGCTTCGTTTTTAGCAGGCACTCGTTATCATATTATATTACGCTCGAGCCGAGTGCGTCTCGTCAATGTTACATTCCTTCCTCCTTGTGCGGACAACCGCCGCATTGGGTAATCGATCGTGGCAAACGGCGAGAGACAATTAATCGTGCAAGATGGAGAACGCGCGACTAACCCGCGCACGCAGGAATGCACGTGATGTGCGTAACGTCGGCAATCAGGGTCGTGATTGCACTACACGGGAATCAAATTAGCATTGAGCGTCGGCCGTCTTTCGCCATTAGAGCCACAACGCGACAGACGGAAAGGTATACAGAAAACGATAGGCGTATTTGCGTCCGATTGGGAGGAGATGCAGCGAACGAGTCCGGTGTGTGGCTTTTACGTAACGTTTTTATCCTTGCTTCTCTGTAGATATATCTGCTTGGCGAAGTATGCGCGGCGACGTATCTTTGGTATAACTTTCCAGAGTACGACACAATAGGAACGTTCGCGTAAGCACGTCTCTCTAAAGAGTACCTAACATCTATTCTAAGAAAATATTCAGGCTAACTTTACTTTTACAGATAAAATTGCCTCACAGTTTATTAAAAAACGCAAATTTTAAAAAAATAAAGATCTTGCTTAGACTTGCTTTTCATACTATTTTAAACGTCATTCATTCATAAAATGTATAATTAAATTATTGATTGAAGGATATTATCGACAATCCGTCAGATTTTGATTTTAGTGATTGACAAGTACTTCTAAATCTCAATCAACAAATTAGACCTGCCACTATAGCGATGCATGGATAACGTGTAGATACAAGGTGTCGCGTATGCACGTGCTTCCGTGTGTAACGAGTACGTACCGCGTGTTGCGCACATAAACTATCCAAGCGTATGTTTGCTGTCTTCGAGGACTACTCTCACGAGAAGATAAAAATCTCCGTCACGCGCAAATGCGGAAAAAAGCCTTCAAGAATCAATCGCCTCATTGTCTGTGCCGATTGGAAACAGATGAATAGGAAGTGAGTTAATGGGTATTATTTCGGAGCGTGGTTTACTACGCTTAACGAAAGTCTGTTCGGTGCTCGATATATGTAATATGTATAGCTCGCATTGCAATGAATATTTTTAGAATTTTAAACTTATCTCGCAGATACCGTTAAGAAAAGATATATACGTTGTGTAATTATCATTAAATCTCATATCTCAAAATGGAATATACAATTTTTATATCAATATTATAATTTGAAAAAATTATTTATATATGTACGTAAACTTTTAACCAACTGATCTTTGCGACTTGAGTGTGATTCTTGAAAAGTGAAATCGGAACACGAAACTGATTATTACACAGAGCAACAAAACTTCAGGGATGACGCCCGTCATCCTTGAAAAATAATACGATCTGAAACTTCAGACTAAAAAAAACTTGAAGTAATTTTATTGAGCCTGTTATCGCTCGTCGCCTTCTCCAAGCATGATGTAAGTCCGCGCAGTGAAAGCTTCGCCACCTTCAGAACCGTAAATTACTTCCTGAAAATTTTTCTTTATTTCTTTTTTTTTCGATTTAGTAACACGTGCGCACACAAGAGCATACGGAAATACATGCGGTACATTGCCTCTTTCTAGTGGTGTCCTACTTTTCCTGCCAAAATTGCTGGGAAATATCGAAACGCGCTTGCCTAAGGGCCCGTTAAAAATCGTAACAGCGCGACGAAGTTATTAACTATAACAATAAGACCGCGCGAGTATTGCAAAGCGCGAGGAATTTCTAAGATCCGGAGTCGCGGCGTTCGGCGAAATCGAAATTTATCGTACGTCATTATCCGCCACGTTCGCACTCCGAACCACTTACGAGCAGCATTTCTCGAATCGCCGCCGCGTGCGTAATTACGGGACATTAGGAGCACGCGCGGCACGCACAAACGAATATAGTGCACAAAGATCGGAAGGGCCAACCTTCCGAAAAAAAAGCATCACGAATCAGCGACTTATTTTACAGCCGCGGCTTACGCGTTATCTGCTTCCTAATAATAGGACAATTTTCTGGAAAAATGTCCGAACAGAATCACCTTTATTAGCTCTCATAATCAACGACTACCGATATCTCGACAAGACATCCGCTATAAATTTCGACCCACGACTCCCAGTAAAACGGACGGTCAGCTGGAATTTCGGCAGATAATGAGCAGTGTCCTTGTTCAATGTCAACTCCCAGAAAAAATATAGCATCCTAAAAGCATTATGACGTAGGTCATAATATTTTTAGCAAACATAGTCTTCGTGGAAAGATACTATTTATTAAAGAGAAGAGTTTCATGCTAATGATGGAATGCTAATTGATAGTAAATTAGATAAAAGATGAACGTAAAAAGACCAGCAAAAGATACTCTATCGAATCTACAAAAGTTAAAAGTCACACGTATATTTTAATTTCATTTTAGATTATTATTAGGATATTTCATTGAAAATAAATAATTTTTGGAAAGCTAATTAAAAAAAACGAATCAAATGAGGCTTACCAATAAAGAATTGTTTTCTGCAAAATTTTCTGACGCGTGAAATTACTCAATTTTACTGACTCACTGATAAAATTGACTGAGTAATGATATACCATTTTTTTTCTCCCAAGAAACCCAATATTGATATGTATCATCGCGCCTCGTTCCAGCAATGTTCTTTATCTCAGCTCATTTGACTCAGCCTGTAACGAAAGTCGATCTAGAGATTAATACGCAAGAACGCAAAGATGTGTACGTAGTAATTGATAGGTGGGTGACGAACCGACGAGACTCCATGAAGCATAGGTAAACATAACTGGAATAACAGCGCGGCCTAATCATACCGCGATAAACGTGGATGAAGATCTAATTCCAGTATTGCTTTCTCCTGTTCACATTACGAATTATCTCCTCCGGCATCGGGAGATCGAACAATCGTACAATTTACATATATACAGTGAATGAGTCTAAAATCTCACTTACAATTAGATGTTGCTCAAATCTTGCTCTGCATATGCTCGAATAAGCACGTATAATTAAAAAATTACTATAATATTTATACTTAAAGTTTATATAAAAAATTTCATATATATATATATATATTTTCTATAATCTTATTCATTAAACTTAATTCGTCTAATTAAGCTATTAAATATCCACATTCGACTTACATATAAAGTTTATTTATTTATCTGTGCAAATGCTTGTAGCTACGGAATTTCCCATAAATTACTTAAAATATAGCCAAAAAGAGAGAAAATATTATACCCTACGAGAAATGCTTTTCGCAAATGGAAATTTAATCGCGTCTTTAATAATATGATATTAATGCCAATATTAGACGGTGCTCTCTCGAGAGCATATATTATTTAAGATAGAACGACACTAGACATGAGTAATTCATCTAACCTCAGCTAATAACTGGTAAGCTTTACCACGTCGGGCGTAATTTACTTGTCAGTGCAAACGAAATAATACGATATTAATCGTGAATCGAGTGAAAATACTTGTGCCATGCCGTTTCCTACTTGCATATAGATACGTGTACGGGCTAATAAACAGGTATGTATGTATGTAATGAGTGAGAATCGAACTTGACGGCTAACCGACATAACTAGCACCAACCTCCGAACATTCTAATCGCGGCACTGCAACGCCACTATCACAAACATCACTTTCTCCATCTTCAGCTCTAAACGACCATCCTGTTAACCTTTTCTAACTGCTAAAAAGGACGCCATAATGACGAGTTGTATTCAATTTCCCGTTTAAGAATGACCATAATAACTAGAATAAAACTCGTATCTCTCTCAGAGACTGTCGAACATATACCTACGTATTGAAGATGAGAATTTTATTATCACAATAACTTGCGTAAGTACGCTGAGCAAGAGTCGCCCGTATGATATATTACAGTTTCACTGATCCATGTATGCAATAAGAACGTAAAATGCAGATTAGCAATTTAAACTCGCTGATATTTAATTCACTTTAATTAAAATCCAAAGATATTAAAAGTTCAAGTACATACAAATTTACATTCAAGATTGTATTGCTAAAGCAACAATTTTTGCAAAAAAATTAACTAAAATTTTTATATACATATAAAAAAATTTTCCTACCGTAACTAATAATGGCTATTTTGAATTAGACAGTAAAAAAATCGAGGACATAATCGGCACGACATGACTAAGAAAAGATGATTAATATAGCTGCTTCGCTCGAGAGTCGAAAGTAAATTTCGCGTTCGCCAGTCGATGAGTCAATAACCTTTAAATATTCCTCGCATGTCGATTAGCCGAAAAAATAATACTTGCGAAGGATGCACGATATCCCCTCTTCCTCCTACGATATTTATGACCGATATAAAAACACCTTACGTCGCATTACGGAATACCCGCATTTGTACAGACTTCAGCCGTGTACTTTCATCGAACTGCACAGTTTACAGTCTATAGAGTCTACGTTTATATTATGCAAAAATTTATAAAAACTTGTGGAAGATAAATGTAATTTATTCGCGAAGGAGAATTGTATGCGGAATAAGCGCAAAAATTCAAGAATTTATACATTAAGTATACATATATGTACCTATGTGTGCAGATCTGTTTAAAAAATAAATCTCTGCTATATCTTAGACGGATTATCGTAATACATCAAGGTATCTTATGCGTCTTGTTACATGCACGCGACACCGTTTATACGGTATATAATTCATCGGTAATGGCTTTTCCGTCACTAGGACAACATGACGTAACGACGCAACTAATTAGGGGGCTGCGGAAACATCGAACGCCCTTGCATTTTATGTACCAATATTTCAGGATACTTGAAATACTTTCGCAGAGATAGTTGCGACGATCGGACGGAAATTTACGAGTACGTCTTAACTTGCCATCAAGGACGGCACGAGATTTCGTCTCGGTTGGCATTCTTGCGCAACAAAACTTTAGATATACTGATTGAAAACCACGCGCGCTCGTTAAGAGAAGTATCTTTTAATACTTTCAATTTTGTTGCACAAAAAAGTAGTACGTTTCCAATACATTAAACTCGATACGTTAAATCTCTCTAAAAAATTCAACACAATTTTTTAAAAAATTGTCAAACTATTAGTACATCTACTCATATGTCAATTAAAGACTCGTATTGCCAACTCGAGTACAATATCCCTTCGATGGAATAGAAAAAATAGAAAAGTATTAATTTGCCAGATACGTGCATATCCTGAGATAGTAGGAAAATCTTAACGATACGATTTAGCTGATAAGAGAAACAGTGAGAAATCGTTATATACGAATTATTTTCTGCGGGCAACCCGCACATACGCAGACATAGACATTATCGGGCGTACGTAGGACGCAAATCACACGTACCATTTATCACGCGCGCGTCGAGAGATCTCGCTAAAAGCTCGTCGGCACAACAGTCTCCGCGGTATTAGCGATAATTTTGGCGCGTACCGTTTCGTGTCACACACAAACGCACGTGCGCGCGGCGTATAGAATCTCCTTTAACCCTCTGTGGTTGAATATCGGCATTTAACTGACCGCGGACTTTTACTCTTTTGCTCGAATGCGTCGGCGCGTAGCCGCGTCGCACGTATCCGTACGTTAATTAGAGTTACGAGTGACGTGCGAAACGGCAATCTACTTTAATTAAGTACCCGGGGATATAGTTGATACCGTTAACTCGTCTCTTGATTATTTTTATTACGACCGCACCACCAAACGTGCTACGTATTGCAAGGTGATCTAAATTAGCGTTTGACGTGTTCTGCATGTCGCACGTTGTTTTATATTGCGTTGCAAATTATCTTCGATGACCTTCTTTAAAAAAAAATGACATCTTCATGAAAGTCTCTGTGAGCACGGCTAGTAATATAGCTAAACTTAAATTTTAAAAAATATGACTAAAATGTGTGATTTACGAGATATTCGGATGGTTCTGTGAGCAAGTAGATCGAGTCCGAAAGAGCTCGCGAGAAAGAAAAAGTCGCCGCATAATCGCGACTGCAATAATCAACGTGCTTGTCGACAGCGTGCATTTATGTGCGTCATAAAATCGAATGTTAGATTTACACCGACCCACGCTGAATCGCCGACCCAGTTCAAGATCCGAGAACGAGACGAATCGCAATGGAAAAAAGAAAAAAATACCAATATAAAAAAGAGAGAAAGAGAGAGAGAGAGAGAGAGAGAGAGAGAGAGAGAGAGACAGGTCGTTCGTCACTTGGCGCGCGGATAGAAAGCAGCCGGTCATCGATCGCGCTTTCCTTCTTACGACCGCGTACGCGCGAAAGACGTCAGGGTTCAGCGAACGACGTAATATACGCGTGTAGATACTTACGTACACGCCGACGCCGCTTCCTTCGCCGCGCGCGCGATCGAGCGTGTATCCGGCACTTCCTTCACCGCGATCGCGGCGGAAACGCGAGCGAGGGAAGCCGAAAGCCGACGCGTATCGGGAGGCTGGAGATTTATTTCCCTCCTCGCGACGGCATCAACGATGGCACCTGGATACCAACCGCTTCCTCGCGTGCACCGCGCGAAAGAGCAAGTGTGAAAACGACGTTACACGCCGCGCATTAATTCGCACGCATCCGCGGTGCTCCCGCAGCTCCTTTTATCCGCGTCACGCGAAATAATTCCGCCCGATTCACTCCGGGGAAGAGCCGTGAGAATACGTGTATTTCGATTCCGACGTGAATCTTTTTTTACGTTTTCCTTCCTTCAGATCAGCATGTTTACGCGACGTTCGTCGTTAGAGATAATAATCGATGCCAACTCGGACTCTCGCTTTTCGCCCTTGCAGCCTCTCTTTCTCTCTCGCCAAATATTTAACTATCAACGCGTATTTTTCATCTCTATGTCTGAAGCTCAATTGTGTCGATTATATCAACATGATTTTGAAAGCAAAATAACTCGGCAAAAATGGTGATATGTGACAATGCGCGCGCGAAAGCGGTACGAATCAACGGACCGCGAGACACGAGACCGAGACACGCGCGGAGAATTTCCCTACGGAGAGAACATTAAATACCGAAGGTAACACCTCTTACTCTCGCATGTATAATGTGTAGCACTTATCCTCGATGTGTACGCGCCGCTACATTAATCGCCAAAGTCCATTTCGATTTTTACCTTGGAATTTGCGCCGCGGCTTCCCGATTCAAATTTACGCTTTTATTTCTTCGCAATGTCAACGGCGAGCAAGTGTAAAACCGGGACAACGCGATATACTATTCCGATCAGGTCTGTTTATAATCATATCGCGGAAGCACTTTCACACACGTCGCGACGAGCGAAATGCTCGAGGTCGAAGACTTATTCTTGTCATATCGTACCAAATGGCTATAAAAATTGTTTCAATCCTCGTGAAATTCTAGTGGGCTGTATTTTACACATTTATACAAAGACTCACAAGACACAAATGACTCTTACTCTCGACCTACGTGGTCAAATTTATATTAATTATAATAATCACGACGTCAGTTAAATCGAGAGTAAAAAAAAAGTACGTTGTGTAAATTGTTTACTGGCGAAAATATAAGTTTCCGATTTGTTTTACTCACAAGACAGTTTGCAATTTATATCGCACGTAATAACACATTACATGCGATTTATTTCGCTACGTAGTTAATTGAACGTTTATTAACTGTTAAATATATCGACCTCACCATTTCTGCGCCAAATTCCTCACGTACGAGTAAGGTTAACTCGTCCGGAGGGCGAGGATTATCGCGGGCCGCGACACTAGCCCGAGGCCCGGAGCGGCCGGAGCGGCCGGAGCGGCCGGAGCGGCCGGAGCCCGGGCCGATATCAACGGATACGCTTATAAATCAACAGGGCACTCCACACTCCACTTACCGTGAGCTGCGTCTTGTCAGGCGCAATCGCCGTGATCTCGACCGGCCTCGGCTCCGGCGGGTTCGCCCTGCTGAGAAACGCAGCCGGCATTTTCGCGACGAGGGACAGCCTCCTGGTGAGCCGTCTGCCCACGTCCGCGCGTCGGCGCAGCCTGACGCGTGGTCCGGTGCCCTTGTAGCTCCCGAATTCCATTCTCGATCAGGATCCTTCGGTCCTCTCCTTCCTCGGCTCCTTCATCGGCTCATGGTGACAAACCACACACGTTACACGTTACACGTTACACGTTACACGTTACGCGCGACGACACCGGCGTTGTCCCACCGCCGGCGCCGCGGTAGATCGTTGCAGTCACGTGATTATTCGAACGAGCGTCGCGTCGTGTCCTCGTCAACGTCCATCTCGAACGCTTCAAGCTTCAAGTTTCGAGATTTCCCCTCACGGTTCACTGATCGCACTGATCGCACTGTCCACAGTCCGCACGAGCCGGCGAGGACTCCGACGTTTCGGAGCTACCGCCGCCATTTGCATTTTGCGCCGGTTTCAAAATCGACTGGCGCCATTCAGATCCCGCGCGCTATCACCGGGATCGATATCCGGCCATGGCATCCGGCGTTTCTCTTTCTCCGCGATTCGCGGGGTGTCTCGTTCGAATTATATGTCCCGGACGACAGTCTCGACGTGAATCGCGCGACGTCGCGGCGCACGAGACGAACCGGGCACGCACGCGACGTAAAAACCGACTGGATGCTGGAGCCGGAGGCCGGAGGTACACTCACGCACACAAGCCTCCCTCGCAGCGAGTGCCGAGTGGACGCAGTGAGGGGAGGGGACGAGGGCGCGCAGCCACACGTAGCTACGTTCGTGCACCTGCGGGCATATGTGCGCCGTGCGGGCCTGTTCTCCTCTCTTTCTCTCCTACCTCCTACCGTCTCTCCCTTCGTCGAGGATTCGAAAAATCGAGGCGCGCGCGGAAAAGAGAGCGCGCGCCCGCCGACTCGTTCTCACCGCCCTGGCGATCGCTCGCTCGGTCTGCCTGACGCGCTTCGACTGAAATTGAATCGCGGCAGCCTCCTACCACGCGGTCCTCCGCCGCCGCGTCGCGCCGAGCCGGCCACCACACCACTAACTAACCACCGCGCCGCGCCTCACCCCTCGCCCTCACCTCGCCTAGCGTTGCGCCGTTGCGCCGTTGCGCCGATGCGTGCGAGGAGCCGCCGGCGCGCGCCGTTGGTTGGTAAACAAAACGTGTCCCCGCGGGAGATTAGCGTCGCGCGACGACCAGCGACGACGCCAACGACGTCCAAACGTTCGAGACTGATGATGTAACGGGTGCGCACTGCGCGCACGACCCCCACGACGCGGACGCGAACGCGACTAAATTTATCGCTGCGCGACGCGCAACACCATCCGCGTACGATGTTACGGAACGCGACAACTTCAGACCGTAAACCGTAACGTCTCCAACCGTCAATATGGCGTTAGCTTGTAAAAATGAAAACGTGCAAACGTACGCTTTACGTTTCTCGATCGGATTAAGATCGATTGAAGATCGTTCGCTTGCACTTGCTGCACGTACTAATGGTATTTTTCGCTCTTTCCTTCCTCTCAGCGCTTGTATCATTTTATAGAAAAGAGAGCGAAAGTAAAAAAAACAATAAGCCTTATTTTGATTTCCAATGTACCTGTTTCTGAATGCCGAAGGTGGGAAAAAATGAACGTGCTTAACACGTCAAATTTGTTATAAATAACAATGCTGCGCCGAATAAAATATACCCCCTTAACTTTGTCACGAGAGCATTGCACGTAAAACGAATCGATTTTCGTTTAACGAGGAACGGTCTTTGCGAAACGCGATATTGCCGCGCGAGTCGCGAGACCAATTAACTTCGCTGCGCTTTTACGCGATATATTGAATAGGCGAGGTGCTGCATCGCGACATCCGGTGTTTCTTCAGGCGAAAGCCATTGTTTCCCGCGCGAGAGAAGAGAGAACTCGTCGGACGCGTAATCGGAAGCCGCAGAAGGTGCGCGTTCGCGATAAGAAATCGCGGAACGCGTGATTTATATCCGCGATCCGCGCGACGTCGCCGTCGCCGGCAGTCGTTGACAGAAGCGTCCTAAAGACGCGCGGCGTCGCCGATACGTTTCCTTCCTCGCCTATAAATAACACGAAGACCTATTAGAAAGCGCATTTCTACGCCGATCGCGTAGCATGTACGTACGTCCCGATCGGTTGCATAACGCCATGCGTCGCCATGTTATTTGCCGTTCGATATCCGTCGAGGCTCGATCTTCGACGCTTCGAGGCTTCAAGGCTTGTAAACGCGCTCGCGGCATCGGCATCGCGAATGCCCTAACGCGTAAATATGCGTGCCTATTCGGGACTATTTCGTATTTAGATATTCACGACTTCGACGATAATAATTTAATGTGTAATAATTACGTCCTTGTTGTAATAATATGATAAAATGTAATATAATAAAAACATCAACATATGTATATAATAAAATGTATATATGTATAATGTTATTGATATTATTAGAAATCAATGTTATCAGATATAAGTGTGCCAGAACGATCGAGGTGTAACCCTTCTACGACAAACTTTATGTTAGACGTGATTTTCAGCACGCACATATCGCACTCTTTCCCATTTCAATTTAATCGTTAGATGTTGCTGCCGTTATTGACATTATAAACGAGCAGCGGCCACCAGCTTTCCTGCAACTCGCGTGTGATTCACGTCTCTTGTGTTCTCAATTCTCTGCGGCACGATTAAAAGACACTGACGACGTCCATTTAACCGCGAAAACATTCGTAAAGTCTATGAAAGGAATAAGGAATCTGTGGAATGGAAGATTTGTCCGGTTAAAAAGCTGCGATCTGTTAGTTCGCAGCAAATATACATATAGGATTTACGACGTTAAGTTTTCCACGAAAACGTGTGTTGAGTTAGGCATATATGTAAATCCGATTTCGCCTACTCTCCTCAAACTTTGAAGATTCTGATAAATTCGCCATCTGTAGAATTTTCACGTGCTCATTAAGATTAGAAATTTGCGATAGTTGTCATAAGAGGCCGCGGACAGAGAAGGATCGCGTTTAAAAGGATCGCTCGTCGAGGATTCAGCGGCTGCTACTTGTCTTGAGAAAGGTTGGTGAAATCGACTGCTAATCTACGTTTTTCCTTTCGCCGAGAAGTAGCTATTCAACGTGAAATGAAGTCCGAATCTTGGTGTGCATTTGTACACAAATTGAAGCTTGGCGGAAGCGACATTCGCACCTTTCACCCTTGATCCCGCGCCGTTTCTACGATTTCTTCTACGAGTTCTCATCGTCTGTGTGAGAAGTGCGCGCGGCCTTGCGCAGCTTACACGGCCTCGTCCAAGATGCTAAACAAGATATACGCTGTATAAACGTACAGAAATGTGAATACCAAAAATCTATACGATATCTTTCTGACAAATACGAGAAATGCTGTTAATGCTGAAAATGAATGGAAAATCCTACGATTCTCATTGATTAGTCAAGTGTATATTTCTAATATATTTTCTTTATTTAATCTCCAAACTTGTTTCAAATCTAAAGATTACTCTCGAAAAAATCATGTATAATAGAAATATTGAAAAACTTAAAAAGCTTGGGCGACTTTGGCCAATTAACTTGATCGGCGATTAATTTAAATAGCAGAATTTTATTTAAAGAAAAACTTATCATCATCGTTTAACCATCGTCCCTAATCTAATTTTTTTAATCGGACGCAAATCGAAATTAGTCGGTGTAGAATGTAAATAAATCTGGCGTACGCCAGGCGAGTTAACGGAGGTGTGATCTGTCGGGTGCTCGGAGTACTAAGCGGCATATCGACAAGAAGGCAAAAAGGGCGACATCTTTCATTGGTGTCTGCCGGCTGCCCGACGGGCCGACGCCGACGAGATTTTTTGGTAATTTCGGAGTAATCTCCGGAGTCCGGAGTCCGCGGACGCGGAATCACGCCTCACGCCGGCCGCGTGAAGTAGATGGCGCGTGCGAGTGCCGCGGGCCGCGGCTACGAGAACGGCGGGTCAGCCGTCAGGCGGGTGGAATAATTCGCTCCGGCTTCGAGCGACGAGCACGTCGAGCACTACCACGCACCACGCACGAGTATGACAGATCGGAGCAGAGACCCGGAGTCGACCGCGAGCACCGCTGCCGAGCAAACGGGCGCGCGACGGAAATCCAGGCGTGGAAACACGAGCGGGAAACTCGCGACGCTTCTTCGGCGATGCGAGGGCAGTCGGCGTCAGGAGTACAAGAGGGAGGATCCGACGAGCGACACCAGGTCGACGGAGCACAGATTCAAGGGTCCGTCGAGCAGCAAGCTGTCATTCCTCGATTTCGTGTGCAATGTCAAGAAGCACCTGCTACTGAAGAATCTGTGCAAATCCAAGAAAAGGGTAGGCTCTTTTTACTATTTTTTCTCCTCTCCATGGCCATGGTTCTTTGTCTGGAGCAAGATTTCTTTTTTAATCTTCTTCTGCTTCTGCGATGCTCTTTGTTTTTCTTTACAACATATGCCTTCGTGATCTTGTCTGAAATCATTGTTCCTTTTCAGAGCAAAGAGACAGAAACGACGAGCCCTTGCTCTGGCTCAAAGCAGAACAATGTTATCTCTGTCATTGAATCTCTCAATTCATGTCAGAAGCAAGACGTGTCAACTGACGAGCAGGCCTTGTTGTCGGATAGAAGACTTTTGTATGAAGCCAGATTAGGTGACGTACTTGAAAATTCCCACTACAGTATTGAAGGAAATATAGCTAACATTAGCACGCAATATGGTTCATCTGGCACAAATCTTCATACAGTTCCTACGAGACAGCAAGCTAAATTGATAAGCGACATTGCGACTGTCAACGATGCAACGGTAATGCAACCTACCTATTCTAATACAATGGTGGCAGTTTCTAATGCAATAGCACAAGTCCCTGGCAGTGTAAACGAAACGTTAAATAACGAACATAAAGTCAAAGCAAGTCTCGCAAAAGAACTGCTTAATCTAAGTAAATATGGATGGTATTGGGGTCCCATATCAGGAGACGAAGCTGATGCCAAACTCATATCTGAACCAGATGGTGCGTTTCTGGTTCGGGATTCGTCAGACGACAGGTGCATATAACAAATAATTTACAGGATTTTCTATTCTCATATATATATGTTAACATTCTATGATTATCTGTAGGTACGTCCTAACACTCAGCTTCAAATCATCTGGAAAGATGCTGCATGCGCGTATGGAGCACAGCGGCGGCCTATTTTCTCTCTGTAATCAAAGCACCGAGAACGAAGGCTTTAATTCGGTGGCTGCTTTAATAAATCACTCCATGAACTTCAGCCAGTCCGCCGTAATATGTTACTCGAGGCCAAAATATCCGGGATATCCGTCGTTCCCGGTCAGATTAACGAAACCAGTGAGCAGATTCACGCAAGTAAGGAGTCTGCAATATCTTTGTCGTTTTGTCATTCGTCAGTATATTAGATTAGATAATATACACAAGTTGCCTTTGCCAAAAACTATCAAGGGATATATTCAAGAAGCTCATTATTAAAATCTAACAGATAAAAAAATAAAAAATGTTGAGATTAATAATGAACGTATTTTTATCAAGATACATATTAATACAAAAAGAGTGGTGTAGAATAGACTTTTATGAAATGGCAGTAAAAGTATGTATATATGTATGTATATGTATATACCTATACGTATATACGTACACACGCACATATATGTGAGAAATCTTTTTATCCTCGGTATATACAATATATATATATATATATATGTATATGTTATACCTTGTAAAAATGTTTTCAAAAATATTTTCCTCAAATCATGACGTATCATTATTCAACATCAAAAAATATAAAACAGATAAAAATTTATAAAAATTGAATATTAACGTTGTTTTTTTAAATATTACGTTATTGAATGAAAAGAGACTATTTCATATTTATTAAAAGTTATGTAATCCTAGGAGAAATTTGCAATAAAATTTCTATAAGTTAATTATCGTAGGTAAAGAATTTGACTTTTTCTGCTATCTTATAGTGTTATAGTAGCAGAATATGAAGAGTAGCAAAATTTTTATATAGCTGACTCCAGATGATTATACTTAATTATGATAATATGCAGGGTAAACGAATCATTGTTTTTTAATCTATTGTTAAAAGAATGTTGATATAGCTTTATGTAATCAACAATTTATATCTTTATATTTTGTACGGAGATAATATAGATTTACGACCTATTTTATTGTACAGATTTTGTTAAAATATATTACTGTATAAAATAAAGTAGCTATATCTGCTAATGTTTCCTTTCTCAACATTGATTTCTAATGCAGAAAATCAGGTTCCCAAATAAAATAAACGTTTCTCTTAATTTTAATAAGAAAAGTCTTAATTTTATTTATTCGAAAACATCTATAGAAATTCTTCTCTTAAAATCTTCTTTCATTAATCTATCTCTTTTTTTCATTAATTTAATCCAAGTATATTACGGGCCTAGAACAGAAAGGTAATTATATGTACAGTATGTATATATATATAAATCAAAGATGGCTTAAAATTTTATTTATAATCGATCGGAAATAACTATACCGTTATAAAAACAGCAGTACCAGTCTCCGTAACACGATTTAGAGCTTCATCTGGCTTGTTTGAGCTGGAAAGCATCATTTGTACTTGTAAAGTATCCTGTATTCGTCTCTCTAAGAACAGCCAAGTTTCTTTGTGGTCTTCACTTCTATCTTGCAGCATGTACAATTCAGTGGATTTGTAAATAGTCGCCAGTATCATTCTCCTGATATACCAGTTAATCTAATCAAAGTAATGTACTCTATTTAAACAGCACATATCCGAACAATATCTTTCTTATACTAACAGATAAACATTAGCGATACGACGTACATCAACAGACCTATCGCCAGCATAATAACAAATATCATCGACTAAAGTTAATAAATTTGCCAAAGCGGTCGGTACGTTCGGTGGCAGGGTCATAATAGCCATTGCCTGCGGCCAGCTTTTTTTGTAGGGGATCACCATTCTCAACCGTGTTTCCACGGCGTCACGAACTTGTTGCTCTGGCGTCTTCCGTGGACTCGAGGAATCTGTTTCGATTACCATTGCTTCTTTCTCCAGGATTTGATTTAATTCCCGATTACATATAGAATAAAAATATAGCACTAATGCCGCGCTACCATTTGGAAACAGTCCGTGTATCACGCCTGGATATCCAACCGACTCAGCACCTTCGGCATCGTAATTTTCAATTACATCATTTTTATATGGACAAACAATAATTAATAAAACTTAGTATATAACGAAGTTTGAAATACAATTATATATAATTTATACATTTAAAAATAATAATTACCAAAAAATTGTTCAATTTAAAATACGAAGTACATTTTTTATATACTTTTTCAAAGACTTTTGTTACAAAATATGTTTCAGATATTTTCCACATCTACAAAGTTTTTATGTACCGATTAATTTCACGAAAGGATCGATTTCGTGATAGAATGCTGATTAACATTGGGTTATAATTTTCAAGACAATAATCATGTATAAAAATTATTAAATATAAAATTTTTTTATTTTTATTTTTAAAACATGTTTCAAATCCGTTTCCGTCAAAACTTTGATTTAATTTATTAATCTATTTTTCATAGGACATGTAAATCGACATTACATTTTATTTTTCATAATGCTCAATGGTTTTTTGTTATAAACTACATCTATTTCTCAAGACAGTATAAAAATTAATTAGAAGAGATAGCATATAAAAATAATCGCTCAAATTACCAGCACTGATAGCTTGTTTGCTCCATCCCATATCAGGAACAAATTTTAAAGAAGCACTAAGTATTTTTGTCTTAATGTTTTTCTCATACTCTTCGTCGTTCTCTTCGTGACCAGATTGTTGCGGTTCTGCATTTCTATTATCATTTTCAGATTGATCGACTAGCAAAGCTCTGGAAGTCCATAAACATCTAAAACCTGATAAAATCAATATCTACTTTTAAAATCATCTACATTAGATATGCATTATACATAAATATATGTTATATAAGAATAATTCATGTTAATATAATTTTAGTATAATTCTTATCACTCATACATAATGTACTAGTAAAACAAATACAATTTAGAAAATTTTTTTATTAAATCTTAAACAATTACAATTTTATAGTAATATGTTTCATAGTTTCATTTTCATAGTTGATTTTATTTCTACTCAGTACATTCATCAGACTTTTGCGTAAAATTTTCATTCATATTTATGCATTCATTAACTCGTATAAGGATGCTTTCCATTACATCTAAACCATTTAGCACTTGATAACAAATGCAAGTTTTTTGAGAGAGTGACATAGCTGGTAATTGTTCACTGCCAACGGTCAGTGTAATTTCCATGTTAGCCTTCATTAGCTTGCTATAATCTTCTTCTTTAACTAAATCCTTTTTCTGTTGCTCCAAATCTTTTGTCTTCACTCTCCAATGTGCTTTGCATAAATCTATCCCTTTTCTCAACGGATTTAGATAATCATTTTTTAGCATATCTACCATATTCCAAATACCCGTCTCATTGTTCTTATCTCTGATAAATAAAAATCTCAGCAAGTTCAGCGCAGTGATGATTTCGTCTGACATTTCCACCATATCAGACGAACTTCCATGTGGCAGATTGCAAACCTTCTTCAATAACAATTCCATATTTCTTCCGAGAAATTGGGGATTTCGTGGAGTTGAATCGAGACATTGAATGATAGAAGATTTAAAGATGCCAGTGATGAAACTCAGCAGGCCAGAATGTTCAACAATCTCGTACAAATGCAAAATAATAGTATATCTAGCTTCCATGTTAAATATCTCTATATATTCTTGAAAAACGCGTGCTGCCTTCTTCCGTTGCTCATCATTATTAGAGTAAATCATCACTTTAGTGATTGGTTGAAACAATTCTGTATATATATCTAATTCCAACACCTTAGAATCTACAGAATGAGGTGAAATGCGTTTTATAACGTGTTCCATGAAAATTAATCCATTGGGGATTGAACAATCTTTGCTAAGCAATTTTTCGAAAAAATATGCACACATTTCAAGGATGTAATAAGAATTATATACTTGCGGTACATTTACCCAATAGTTTTCTTTGGTAATAACATAAAAGTAAAAATTGGCGTAGGCCATATTCGATATGTTAAGAGTCCAGATCTGATCATGCGGCACTGCGCGGCATTGCGCTTTGAAGTAGGTAGGTCGTCTTTTACGTTGGCTAACAGTATCCAAGGAATATAATATATCTCCGGTGAGGCGAAGTGCTTGTGTCACTATATTATCCACGAGTTCTTCATAGACAGGTTCTTCACCGATGTATTTGTTCAAGCAGCAGAAGGGTTTCCCGCACAGAAAAATAAAAAAGCTCAAGAGGTAGTCCCCCAATACAGATCCTTCCTCCTGCTTAGAGTTTATATCTATCGCCTCTTCCACCAACGGCTCTAGGAACACTATGACTGCTTTATATGTATGTATAATTCCATCACTAGCTGCTTCCGGATCATCAACTTTATCTGGCAGTGATAGATTCAAGATATACATCTGAAATCGCTGCAAGCACCAATCGATGACTTTGCCCTTGTTCTCTATCCTCATTATGCAAGAACGCATTGTATTCAAAATAGCACAGAAATTCACATGGTCGCTCGTGTGCGGTACATGGTTTAGGAACTCCAGTATGGTTATCTTGGGATCACAATTCTCAGCTATGAACATCAATACGTTTGAAGAGCATTCAAACGCTGCTTTCTTGTGTTGTAATACAGAGCTCGTGAGATTCAAGACAATGACAGACATAATACGGCCCAAGCCTTCTTCAGTGACCGAGGAATCCGCCTTTAAAAGCTCTATAGCTTTCTCGGTGTTACACTCGTCCAGAAAATTGGTGATCTGATTGACAAGTTGCGTCATCATATTGGCCATCTCACCAAGCTGACAACAGTAGAAACATAAAAATGCAGATAAAATTATTCTTCGAAAAATATATTTCTATATTCTGTACCTTCTATACGTATATGTATTTACCTTTTTATGTGACAATATCAGGTACTTTCTTCTTTGTTTGCGAACTTTTCGTCAAAGAAATACTGACGCAGATGCGCGTTTCCCCTGTTTTCATTCCTGAGAAAGAAACATCGAGCACGACGTGTCTTTCTCGAAAAATCTTCGTGCGAGCCGCGAGGTTACGTCTTCGCGAAAGGGCGTACGTTACACGAAATGACGGACCCTTCTATTTTTCACGTGAAAGGGCGTTCACGGAATGGAATCTAATGACGGTCATGTAAGATTGAGAGCGATACGAAAATTCCAGAGAAAAACTGTCTGGAATGGAAAGAATTCGTGGGAGGGAACGCAGGATCAGACGCGATACGTGACAAGCTTGGCCGTCGGCAGTGTCGGCACAAGTCGCCAACAATTCGCTTACCGGCTACTGCAAGTCTGCTCCGCGCCGAGCGGAATGAATTAATCATCGCCATATCGCCGAGTGTCCCAGTCTCGAGTTCCTACTTCCTACTGCGTGACTGCCAAGGATTCTCCAGTGTATCGTACAATTCGTGCATGTTACTGTTCTCGAGGCGCGATTAGAATTTCGCGAGGCGACCACGTTTGGCTGCGTTTGGCGGTTGCGCCGCGGCGGTTTTAAGACACGGAAATAAGGACGCGTTGTTCGAGCGGATGCGCATTCCTCGGAGCAGCCTTAAAACGAGCAATAACATGGACTTCGTGTCAAGCGTTAATTATGTTTTTTGCGAAATCAACAAAATGTTAGACACAAACTTAACCTAACATTCGTAAATTTAAAGAGATGCATGATGCATGGCAGGGCATAGGGATCACGTGGGACTGGACCAATTAGAGAACAGATATCTTTGCTTTTTTTGTCCCGACTGAGCGCGTAGCGTGGATTGGCTGCGTTTGTTCGCGATTTACCGTCGCGACCAATGAACTCGCGTGCTCACGTCAGAGCCGTCTGCTGAGTTTTGTTATGCGTGTCTCTCTCTTAACCTCAAACGCGCTCTGCGCGACAGCGATTTTAACGGTAATTTAACAGCTGAAGAGACCTTGTCACGCTTGATTAAATCAAACGAGAAGATTACACCGGAATTTGATTCCTCTCGAAATGGGCGATTCAGACGAGGAGAATTACGCGACGTTCGGCGTTCCTCTTGATCCCTTGGACGAAGGTACGCAAACGGGATAAAGTACCGTGCCTAAAGCACCATATATCCTTTGCATTGTGTTATATCAAAAAGTTTTAATCTTGCAGAGAACATCCCGCGAAAGAAGCCCGTTACGATCGAGGATCAATTTGCCTACGACGCCCAAGGTAGACGTAGGTTTCACGGGGCGTTTACAGGCGGTTTCTCAGCAGGATATTTCAACACTGTCGGTACTCGCGATGGATGGAGACCGCAACAGTTCAAGTCTTCCAGGAGTAGCAAGGCGGATAATGTCCTTCAACGACCGGAGGACTTTATGGACGAGGAGGACACCGGTCTGTTCGGGATTGCTCCTAAAGGTATTCGAGCTACCAGCGATTATGCTGATCATGGACAGAGAGGAAAGAAGAGGGAGAGGATAACTCAAGAAGGACCTATTCCTGGTACTCCCATCTTAAAAGAGCTTCTAAAACCTGTCAAGTTAGTATTTGCAAAAATTTATAATGTCATTTAATCTGTGCTACTTTGAAATTGAACGTGTTGACGGCATGTTTTTGTCTGAAAAAGAATCAAATAGAGCAATGTATTAATTATTTGCCAATATGCTCGATTTGAGCTCCATTTAGATTTAAAGTTATATTAATTTTCATATTACTTGTGTAATTGCAGAGAAACAGTAGGTATCATCCTGCTCAAGAAAATGGGTTGGAAACCTGGCCAAGGTGTGGGCTCCAGACTGACGAAAAAAGAAAAGCAGAAGATAAAGCTACGTAATGAGAAATTAAGATTAGGGCGGAATAATCTCGAAATGGTAGGGAGCAATTCTGAGGATTCCGATGATGACTCTACCAATATTACTTTTGCACCTGATGATTATGAGCCATTCAGATGCAAGCCAAAGGACAATTATTTTGGCATTGGTTATTCGGGTCTAGACAGGCGGAAAGTCCTTTCCGGTCATATCAATCTTTTTGATACCCCGGCATTTTGCGTCAAGGATAAAAACAAAAAATTGTCGATTCACGGACAAGCGTTTGGAGTTGGTGCTTTTGAAGCTGACGATGAGGATATATACGAGAGAGAAGACATGTCGCGTTATGACTTTACTTTAGGTCCCGAACGTAAGACTAACAATAAGACGAGGTGGTCCCAAGAAGGCTCGAGTAGCTCGCAAACCGATTGCCTTGAGGGTTTTATCCGCGCGAAGGAGAGACTTGAGAGCAAGAAAGTTTTTAAAGCTCCAGAATTACCAAAGGATTTTGCACCAGTGCACGCTATTAGGAAAAGCAGATTTTATCCGCCGATTGCAGCCCCAGTAGATAATAAACGTAAGGAGCCATTGAATGCCATAGATAGAGCGCGGATTTTAGAAGACTCCGATGAACGTTTCAAGAAACCACAGGCTTCTTCAAGTACATCCGTTGCCGCTAATATTATTTCAAAAACCTTGAATTTACATGGTAAACAACAAACGGAGGAGAGAGAAAACGTGGAGAGTCAGCGGAAGACGACAGGTAACTCTTGGTTGGATAAATTGAACGTGCAAAACTTTGTCAAAGGCGCCATTGTCGGTTCGAGACCGGACGATACAGGTAGTTTAAAGAAGTTGGAAGATTTTAAAGAATCTTTGTCGACATCTGCGCAATCAAACATAGAAAAATCGACGGAAAGCGATTCCTTGAAGAAGAGTGAAACAAGTAAATTGTTCTTGTCTAATCCGGATAAACAGAAACGATTCGAGCAGTATCTTATCTTCTCGAAGAACGGTGAGAAGGACAAGTTCGAAAGTATTCAACCACTTTCTATGACCGATTGGGAGAGAGAGCAAGAACGCGAGGAATTCGAGCAAGCGACAAAACTGGAGCAGTCGAATACGTATATGGCAGACAAGTTTGTACATAGCGCTGATCATACGACGGACAGAATGGATCCGGAAAAGGACGTAAAGGAAGCGGTGAGATTGAAAATGTTTGGCAAACTTACGCGACAGCGAAGCGAATGGAAACCGGCGAGTATCGTTTGCAAGAGATTCAATATTCCCGAACCAAAAGTTGGCTGTGCGACGATTGCAACGGATCGGAAATCGGCGAGATTCTCCGTTTTTGATTCTTTGGATTGGTGTAGTTCATCGAAATTCACGAAAGCTACGGATACAGTTGAGACACAGGTGGAAGAAGTTACCCGATCGAAGGAGAAAACGGAAGAAAATATAAACAAAACGATTTCCAACACTGGTTCCAATAATATTCCATCTAACATCTACCAACCTTCAGAACCCATCTCTGAGAAATTTAAAATCTTCGAAGCTTCCTACGAAAAAGTTTTCGGCAAAGGTATTCCTTCCGCAACGTCGAAAGATGTCAAACAGGATGTGAGAGATAATTTAGAAGATAAAACAGGATTAGAAGAGAAAAAAGAAATAGATTCCGAGCCGGTATCTGTGCTTAAAGATCAATCAGAAGAAAAGAAGGATCTATTCAAAGCAATTTTCCTCAGCAGCAGCGAAGATTCCGATAGCGAGACGGAGGATAATGTTGACAGCGAGACTGTCAAATCGATTTTGATCGGGAAAGATCCGAAAGAGTTAAATGTGCAACGCAACACATCGCCACCGCGAGGTATCTTCGCGAAATTGGATCTCGACAGCTTGGTGACGCAACCGAAATGCATTAATGATGAAAGTACGACTTGTAAAATTTCGGAAACTAGTTTGCCAATTACCGGTGAATCGCGGAACGATGCCACGGATCATAACGATGTAATTGATGACGCAGAGATTGCAGTACTGCCAGATATGTATGGTCCGGTTCTGCCTCAGAGATTGTTGAAACAGGACAACGCTGCAACGACGACAGAAGCTGATAACGCCAAACAACTGAAACCAGTATTTCGAAGCGTCGTGGTGTCGAAAACTACGGAGGATTCGAAACTCGGCGGAAAATGGGTGGAACGAGACAAAGTGAAAAAATCGAAGAAGAAACACAAGCATAAGGAACATAAAAGCCCTAAACACAAGAAGAAGTCTAAGAAAGAGAAACGTTCGAAACGTTGATTTCTCCCTATTTTCTCTTGGGAATTCAAGCAATATAAATGATAAATTGATTTATAATCGCCTGATGGAAATACCTGTCAAAGAACACAACACAATTGTATATAAGAATGTTCGAAATACTTCATACTTCATACTCAACTAAAACTGTTCCATATATTTATTAATTAATGTTTATGCGCTTACTTGGCGATACATATATGTACATCTGTAACATAGACTGAAAATATATAATGTTTGAACTGTGATCTACAGTTCTGAGCATGTTAACGAATCTAACACGATTTGCAATCTGATACAAGGTATTTAAAATGACTCTAGGATACAGTCGGTAAAACTTTATACATTATATTTTCCAATAATTGTACATTGTACAAAGGATATGTATATTTTACACACACTCATGATCAAGCACGAGCCATCTTTTATTTGTGAAAACATTTTTTCGTAAAGTGGATGTATTAAACGAGGACTACTTGTTCTGGACATTAAGACGTTACACATGTCGTGGTTTAAGGATTTAAGTAAATCGATTGGACGCTATTGACATACAAGAATACACGTGTATGTATTATTTTTTTCTATCAACGAAATCATTCCGGTGTGTAATACCTAAATACGAATTTGAGCAGTCTGCCTTTTTATTACAACGTTGTCGAATGTAATGTTATTTTCACTCAAAGGAAGTGATCCCATGTGAGCCAAAGTATATTAAATCTCTTCAAGATCGCACACGTGGGATTATTAATCCGATGTCATGGAGTTCCTCGAAGCAGGCCTGCTGGAATTGCCGGTTCCAGTCTTTTTCTCTACGCTGAAAAGGTATCGTGACATTTATTAAATATTGCTACATTTTCATTTTTTAACAATAACAATAAGTTATTTTATACATTTTTACTTATATTAGATAATAATTTAATTTGCAATTTTTTGGCTTACCTACTGCTTCTTGAACCTCTTTTGAACATGGCTGTTAATTTCTTCTTTAGATTCTTCTTTTCCATTTTAAGAGTTTCGTTGATGCTGGTTTCAGATCCAGATGTCTGTCAAGCATTCAGTCATTTTAATATAAATCACGTTCTATTTGAATAATAGTAATTCCGAATATTTAAATATCTTCTTGCCTGAAGTGAGTAGTCAGTCATGTTCGGGTCATCGACGCTGGACGATTTAGTTAACTTGTGTGTTAATTTTCGTATTATCCCCTTGCCATATTTCTTGTCCCGCTCTAACATTTCGCTCTTTGTCGATCCTCCGGAAAGGCGGCTAAATATAACAATTATCAAGTATATTCATTATTCTATCGATATACTCCGAAAGATGTTGACGTGATGTTACGAATGTTATTATTTTGATACCTGTCTACGCTGGAATCTCTCTGTCGACTAGTTCCACGAGACTCGACTTCCGATCCCTCTAATGATTGCATGCTCGACAAGTTACTGTCCGTGCCCGTGCCCCAAATAGCTGGAGACTATATTTTATGCAAAAGTTAATAATATCTCATCTCATCTCACAAAGAATTATTTCCTATAATTCATGAAGAGACCTTCTGTATATGAAGCATCTTGTACTTACTTCTTGACGAGGAGACGTTTGTTCCAAAGAGAGACTCTTTCTTTTCAAACGTGGTTTACCGCGATTCAATACTACTCCTTTCCCTGGATCGCTTTCTACTGATGTCGCTCTAAAACAGCAAAGTAACATTTTTCACGTTCTCAATAGTTTGACAACAGATCAGACGGATTATAAATCGCGAAATCTCACCTTTTTCCCAATTTCTTCAACCGCATTGCATTCGCTTCATCCGACGTTTTCTTCGAATCTTTAAGCTCTTTCGCCACGCCCATTAATTTTTTAATAGTGTACTCTAATTTTTCTGTTCTTTCGCCGAGTATTGGAGTTACGGCTGCAAACGCGATTACACATGGTTTGAAATAATATTATTATTAATATTAAATTATTTATATTCAATATAAATCAATCAAGTTTTTATTACAGAATACCTTTTACGTCGCTTTTTGTTTCCAACATTGGCGATGACTCCCTCGATTTTGGTCCCTACGAATAATTGTACATTTTTAAAGCTTTCGTAGTTTTGAATGATGTTAATAATTGTCATAATGTTTTGTCGCTGCTAATATTATATGCGAATGTAGATATTTTATACTTTCAATCGCCTCGGCGGAGTTGGCGTATATACATCGGGCGTTCCGTTCTCCGTTACGGTATTTAATTCAGGAAACAGCTGTAGCAGATCCTGTACTTGTTGCATAAGGATGTTAATGTTCCGCATTTCCGTTTGTTCCAATTTACATTTATTTAATATAACTTCTTTGAGTTCCTGCCTCTCCTTCTCGTGCCGCTCTTTTTCACGTCTCATTTTCTCGTTGCTCGTTCTTAATTTCGCGTGCGCGTCTCGCAGCTCGAGTAGGTCGCATTGCAACTAAAATTGATTAATTTCGATGTAAAAAAAAAAAATACCAATTTTTTAACGTATTTCCAAAATATATGTGTACGAATATTTCGATCGGCAGTATATGACTTTCAGTTACCTCCGATAATTTTTTCTTATTTTCTTCCTTCTCCTCGTCGAACACTTTCTTTAACTGATCTTGTCTCCGTTTATTTTCAAGCCGCTCTTTGCTGCGTTCTCTTTCTATCTGCAAACATAATACTCGTAAAGTCGTAAAAAGTTTGAATTGGCTATGTCATCTTATTTATATGTTACGTTGCTAATCAGTACTTCGAATAACGTTTGTCGCAAATCTCGCGCTAACGTTGCCGTTTCTTGCAGTAACCTTTGATGTTCTTCTCTCTCTTTTTGCCAAGCCAATTCCATGCGCACTTTCAATCCTGGAATCTTCGAACGTCCGCTAGTGAGCAATCGCTCCTCTTCCATCTGCAATCGTAATGAATAAATGATATAAACAAATAATATAAATGATATAAACAAATCTAGAAATTTATTATTTGCATCTAATAAATCTAATAAATCTAATAATAATTACCTCGTTAATTCGGGACTGCAGTTCAGAAACTTTGACGTGACTAGCTGATTTTTCCGAAACCAATTCAGCCTTCAGCCTGGAAGCTTCCAGTCTTGTTTCAGAAAGTTCGTCTTCCATACAACTGATTTGTTTTTCTAACACTAACATGTTGGCTTTCGTTGATTCTTCATCCTAGAATAAAAGAAAAATATATATTTTGTAATAGAAGAAGAATTAATAGTAAAGAGAGGATAGTAATACGATTCTATGACCAGTAATAAGAATATTTTCAAAATCTTTAAAAATAGCTTCAAGGATATCAGTATAACAATATCAAAGCACATTAATTTTAAATTATATTATTAACTACTCACTTCGTCTGATTTTCCCGAAGATGCATTAGAGAGTCTACCTTGTCTCGTGGACTTCAGCTCGCCTATAGTTTTTTGCGCGCCTTCCAACATGTGCTTGTAAGTGTCACGTTCGCGTTTGTATCGTGATAATTGGTTCTGGATTGCCTGTATCTCGTCGTTGATCGCTGTAATTCTATGCTCATAGCGCATTTTACACTGCGCCAGATCTGCTTTCTTGGCCTTTTCTGTATTTGTCAAGGCATTCTTTAATTTCCGGATTTCTGATTCTAATGCTGTAGTGTCGGGTGTCAACGCTTGATGAATCTTAGAAACTGCTTGATAATCTTTCAGTTTTGCAGATAAATCGTCATTCTATAAATCAAAATGATTTAAATTATATTATTTTTGAAGTGAGAATAGGATTAGAAATTTAAATAATTTTTTTTTTAGGATCAGCATATTCTTGCATATAAAGCATCAGCATATTCTTGAAACAGCAGAATTAAACATAAATAATATATAATATGTACTTACCACTTTTCTCACATCCTCCAATCGTTCCAGTAAAGTGGCATTTTCTTTCTTCAATGTATTAATTTCGTCATTCAGTTCTTCTACGATAACTTTGTTTGGCAATTGGCTGTCACGAATTTGGCCCTAAAATCGTAAACCAAGATAAAATTTTTCAAACAAGGATTTTTAATAAATAACTAACAATAACCTCTATACCTCAAGAGCAGATTTCTCTAATCGCCACTCGTTCTCTTTCATTCTCATCGAGTTACGTAACTCTTCAAGTTTGGTTTGTATATTTTTCAAGTCTTTCTTATGCTCCGAGCATTTGCTATAATAAAACATAGGATTAAATGATGAACGTTACATGAGGCATTTAATATTGCTGGCAGTGAATTCTTACTCCTCACATCGTTAGTGTCGAATTGCTGTTTACCTATTCAGAGATTCATTCTCCCTTTCAAGTTGTAGCTTTGAATTCGTAAGCTCTTGATATTGTTTGGTAAGTGTCTCTTGCTCGTGCTGATGTTTCTTTATCTCATTTTCGAGATCTGAAAATTTTATCACGTTAGCTCCACGATAAGTTTGAGAAATAAATTCAGAAATAAAGCAGAAATAAAATGTTGAGATCAGTAATATATCTTTTGATACTGTACTTAATATTTTTTCATTATAAGTTTCTTTCATCTCGTTCATGCGTTTTGTATTTTGCCCAGCCTTTTCTAAGGAAGTTATCTTCTTCTTGAGTGCTGCTACTTCGGCTTCCTTCGTTTCTTTCTCACTATTAAGTTGTGATGTTAATTTTTCTTTTTCTCGCTTAAGTTCCGTAAGCTCTGCAGTTAGATTCGTGATTTTCGTTGATGTGGTAGACTTTGCATTCTCTAATTCCTTCTTCAAACGTTTCACCTCAGCATCGAGCTTGGCTTTTGTCTGCTCAACCTGTTTTGTCGGAAGAAATCGGAAGAAATAATACGAGTATCGCAAGATAGATTATTAATTTATTCAGCTATAAATAATATTAAATGTTAAAATAAAAAAGATATTTACAGATGTTATCGATTGCGACATTTTCGATTCTCTTTCAGTATACGATGACAAATCATCCTGTAGTCTTTTACACTTTTCTTGTTCTTGCAAAAGTTTTTCTTTTACTTCATTTATTGTTACCTCCATCGTTGCCGCATCTTTTTCCGACGATTTAGCTGTTTCTGTAATTTAACAAAAGTCATATTTATCGATAGCTTTCATAATATTTATGAAATATAATAGATATATATTTTGTTTAATACAATTTGGAAATATAATTTAAATATGTCGAAAATATTTGAGACGTGTTAAGAAACTGTGATTTTATAATTAGATTAAAAATAAAGCTCAAGTTTTACCGAGATCTTTCTTTAGTTGTACAACCTCGTTATAAATTTTTAGTTTTTCGGCCGATAGCGACAGAAGTTTAGATTTCAATTTCTCCTTTTCTTCCGAAAGTGCCAGTTTCTCTTTATCCCAGGCTTTTCTTTCAGCTTCTCGTAAAGTATGTGCTTCATCCAACTTTCTCTTCACTGTAATAAGATTTAGAAATTAAACATATCTAATCTCACTGTTATTAATGCAAAATTGATACATTTTCTCTTCTACCATTTTGTAAATCCACATTTTTGGTATCTTCTACTTTTACATTTGGTTGAACTTTTTTCTTCTCTTTTTCGCTAGCTAGTTC
This sequence comes from Temnothorax curvispinosus, assembly GCF_003070985.1. Taxonomy (NCBI): domain Eukaryota; kingdom Metazoa; phylum Arthropoda; class Insecta; order Hymenoptera; family Formicidae; genus Temnothorax; species Temnothorax curvispinosus. Next base: position 313,902 of record NW_020220224.1, on the reverse strand, counting down.
TTTCACCGCAGATTCGAGTTTCTCTTTAAGCAGTTCATGTTCTTTCAGAAGTTTTTCGTATTTTAAATTATTATTATCTTTTGGTTTTACATCCGGTATATCTACATTGTGTCCATTTTTAATGTTGGTAAAGATGCTCAGCATGTCCTCTGAAAACATTGACAATCCGTTGAATGAAATATTTAACTTTCAAGAAATGTATAAAAACGCAGTCAATAAACCTATTTCCTTTTCCACTTCGTCAACCATCTTTTTAAGTTGCAATTTTGTTGTGGATTCTGTTGGCTTCTTTTGCGTTCTGTCCTGGAATGCGCTGCTCACTTTCTGCAAAATCTCTTCTGTTTTCTTTACCTAATGTAAATAGAGAGATTTTAGATACAATGTAATTTTATATTTGACGAATATAGTTGCATAGGACGTTAATCTCAATTATTAAAATATTATTATGTGCTATTAATTCAATAGAAAGAGGAATATTTGTTTTGTAATTATCACATATATTTACCTCTTCATATTTCTTCTCTAAAGCAGATCGCTCGTTTTCTAATTCTTCGGATTTACGCTCTACTTTTCGCAATTTGAACGACAATATTCGGCAATTTTTGTTCGACTGCTCCAAACTTTTTCGTAAACGAGTATACTCGTCTGCTTGTTCGTCCCTTATATGCGAAAATTATATTCGTATAAAGCACACTGTGATGCAGCGTAATCATTTGGATTTTATCACGTTTAAGTATCTCTGTTCCTCATAAAGATATGAAAGGATTTTCATACAAAATTTGCGAGGAAAAAGCGAGGTGACATTCTATAGTAGTGTTTTTTCTTAAAAAATTTCTCTTGTCAAATTTTAACATGAATTTTCTTATTGTTTCTTTGTTTTAATTTCTTCCTCGAAATTGGGACATTCACAAAAAATTAAATGTGATCCCACAAAAGTGAAAATAATCAAAAATCCCACTTTCCGTAACCGGCGAAAAACAAACGGGTGTCGTCCGTGTTGGGATCACATAACGTACATCTCAAATATGTCCAAACCGTTGTCCTGTAAACAATCCATATAGTTTATTTTGCAAGAGATTTTGCGTTGCATTGCCATGTGCATAACGATTCTGAACAAAACTTTTGGACGTGAAAAAAGTCTTTTCGTAAAAATTGCAATTTGACAATAATTTATTGAAAGGAACAGAGATACCGGTTTTGATATGTAATGTGCAATGTTAAAAAATGTCATTTATGATCATTTATTTTACACAAATAATGACGAGTCGTACTTCGCAATTAGTGATGATTTAAGTATAAATATATTAATGTGTCTGATTAGAATCTTTTCGTAGTATTAATAACCACACATATCAAAAATTGCCATTATTATCAGTTTTAAAACAAAACCATAACACTTGAAATAAAATAATATAGACACATAGACACAAAATAATGTTATTTTATAATTTTATTAAATATAAAATTATATGAAGAGTTATATATCTTTGTAAAAATACAACGAGTAGCATGCATAATATTACAATAAGGGATCTCAATAGGATATATCATGATATTCTTTGCGCAAGAAGATAATACCTAAAATTATCTTGCAATTCATAGATCTCTTCTTCTAATTGTCTAATTTCCTTTTTCATATCCTCGTTTTCGTCCATTAAGCTTTCGCAAAGGTTTTCAGCGGCTTTCAGTTTCGAACGTAATTCATCGTGCGTTTTATCCCTTTCACCCCTGTATGGTTTACCAGTCGTTTCTTTTTCCAAGCTTTTTATCTTTGCCAGCAATACATTTTTCTCTTGTACAAGTGCTAAAACACGCACGTGTACATGTATGAATTTAAAAGAAAATCTTTAGGCCGTATAAAAGATCATAATATAAAAGAATCTCTCTATAAAATAAAAAATGTCTATTGAATTTTTTCTGTAAACTTGGAAAAATGGATACCTTCGTTTTTCTTCTGTAGTTTTGCCACTTCGCCTGTCGACGTTTTGTTCGACATTGTTTCCATAGTCGTCAATCGGCGCAGTAATATCTCGCTTTTTTCTTTCTCTGCCTTCTCGCATCTCGCTCTCATATCGTTTAACTGAGACCTTAATTTTTCTATCTCATTCTGCGAGAAGTAAATTACCGTTAATTGGCATTTTTATCATCGAAATTACACTATTTATTTTTTAATCCTCTCAATTCTGATACTCATAAATAACAGAGATATTTAAACTGTGAAAAAAGTGAAATGTGCGTTTGAAGCACAATTTAATTTTTTTAGCTCATTGCTGCATGTACGCAAATTTTTTTCTGACAGAAAAACACGTCAGATCTGAGAGGTTTAAATACATATCGGATATACATACAGATATGTGCATTACCATATAAAACAAATATCAAAATCTTTTTTTAAAGAAATTTGTCTTTGAATTATATACAGACGTAACATCGATTTACATATAGTTAATATCTGAATAAGTTAATTAACATTTAAACAAAGTAGTGCATTTAATGAAAGTTTTGGGGTAGCATCGCGAGAATGCTTCATAATTCACGATATACGATATTATGAGTCTGGGTGTATATATAATTGCAATAGCACACAACGATAGGCGGCATATGATCGTTATTAATCGCAAAGTTTCCGTGGTGCGTCGAAGTAACGAAAGCGACGATCGTCTCACCTCCTCGATGTCTTCTCTCTTTACCGTGACATTATCCAGCCCGTCCTGGACCACCTGTTTTGGCGGTGCTGGTCGTGATTTCCTTACCTAAAGTAGGTGTGACAAATGAGAGCGCAAAATGGAATTTTACATTTGCTCACTCTTTTATCATTGAATGTCGCTACTCGCTACGCTACCGTCTGCTGTACAACTATACAAACTACAAGGCGCTTTTGTATAAAGAAGACGTTCATAAGCGTACATACGTGCGTGTTCGTATGTAGATGTGTGTGTGTGTGTTTTATTACGACGACATAGAGCAATCCATGCTACTAGTGGGTTAATTAACGAAGGGATACCTGAATAATAAATTCGACGTCGTTTTCCGAAGCGCCGCTGTTGTTGTTGCTTATCACATTTCTTATTTGAAGCTTTGCCGGTCTTCTAACGTCTGCGTCGACACGTAGATCCGCGCAATCGTAAATTAGCGTGATTTAAGGAAGAAAAAGAAAATCTAGCATTAGTTATTAATTTCAATATTAATGTGACGTTTTACCATCTCAATACTTCACTTTTATTACTTTCTAATTTGGAAGCGTCTTCTGCATTCTTATCTATAGCGGAGAGATCCATCAGGGATGTCCATCCAGCCGTCGCCGCCGATTGCGAATGATTATTATTCTTATTTTCGTCTTTCGCCAAATTCGTAGCGGAAGACCATGTTCTGTTGCTCTCGGATCCGCTTCAAAATTCATTCGTGACAACAATCAATGTTTCTATTATAATATTCACAGTTCCCCGCAACGATCAACGTATTACTACCGCGATGTACCACCTTGCAGATATTTTACTATAACTTACGCTTGTAACAAAGATCCGTTATATAACAATGGATATTTTGTGACGACGGAGAAACCTACCGTGTTGAATCTGAAGAAAGACTGGGGGATGAAGACGTGATGTCTCCGAGGCTGTTCCTTCTGCCGCCATGCTCTTTATAGTCCCTAAGAAGCAATTATTAATTCGAGATGCGCGTTTCTCACTGTCTTAGCTTCTGTTTCTTAAGCAATTACCTGAAACATCGTTTGCAACGCGTTGGCCACCGAACCTGCGGATGAAAACCCAGAGGGCAAAGAGGATCGCCTTTCTTAGACGAATACATGGAGTGCATCCTGCGTGCAAATCGTTTTTTCCGATTAGATTTTTTAAAAGTGTCTTGAAATAAAATAAATATACATTTATATTTTCGAGGAGAAAAAGAAAAAGTGTATAAAGTTCAATTTGCAAAATTCGTGAATCTAGCAGGTCATCTAATGGAAATAATATTTATTGGTGTTAAGTTTCTAAAGAGCAATTAACATATATCTATATATTGCTATCTATTGCTCATTCGATATTTAAAAATATCGCACAATATCACGAATTCTAAATGTTCGTTGATATTATTTAATTTGGAAAGAAATTTACGTAAAAAATGCACGAAAGGATTTAAATCAAAATTAGAGACAAAAGTGAAATCACGTGTTAGCTTATTGAGATATTTCTTAACTCGCAATTATACATTTCTACGTAATTTATTTGTTCCTTAATTACATTGCATGACTTTGCTGATATGCTTTGTGTATAATGGTATAGTTTTGTCTCTCGCAAGCGCGATCAAAGGAAAGAAACAGTATAATAGGAAAATTTAAATCCAGTCAGTGCGCTGCGAAACACACTTGTCAGGAAAATAAGACCTGCATTTCATTAAGTTCGCCGACAATGAGTTTATATCGTTGCAACTGCATATCTGCCGAGGGATTTATCATTATGAGTGAATTTAAAAAAGCTTGCAAAACAAAAAAGAGTTACACATTGAGTTGAGCACTTCAGTTTCACGTTGACACGCCTATTAATATTAAGAAGAATTCCTAATTGCGGTGAAAATTGAAATCTATATAATTCCAACGCGCTATTTTCCCGATGTAGTCAATAACGTACGTAACGCGAAAGTTATTGCTGCATGAGCGACGTTTGCAATTTTACAATCCCATTTAATGATCGTGCGAGATCTGTGACAAACATCCTAATAATTCACGTGGTGAATTCTTCTTCTATTCAAAAAATAGAAAGAAAAGAGTCGCGATAAAAATTTGCATGGAAAGTAGATTTTATCAATGAATTCGTCGCCAGCGAGCATTTATGAGTTGCATCGTCTTCACATATTTCTGACAATGCACACAGGCACACGCACACATTTAACAAGCGTGGCACTTGGAGAACCATGCGCACCGGCGGTTTATTTATAAAATTTCAATGCCACGCTGTCTCTTTCCCTTTTTTTCCATCCATCTTTTGCCTATGTAAAACGGAGGCGTCGGCGTCGGAGGCGGGCCAGAGAGGAGACCGGAAGGAACGCAAGGGATGGACTTAATTCGACGTTCTCCATTTGATCGCGATGCCTATCTATCTTTTACGCAATCCGTCGCGTCGGTTTTTTATACGATGCCTGCTACTCACTCGATCGGCGCCGATATTAACCCAAATGCGGCGGGCCGACGTGAATTAAATTTATCCTAGGCTGTTGCCGGTCGGTCGTCGCTCGGTCAGAAACGAGCGTTCGTCGTCGCGGGGCTCGTTGTCTCTTCCGTCCTGAATGAATACGGTAATCGCATCGTAATCGCGTAATCGGACGGCACTCGCATCGTAAAAGGGGAATAGGTTCTCGCAATCTCGTCCTTCCCCAGGTGACGGTCTTCCGCGTCTACCCGCGGATCTCGCTCATTTCTTCTATTTCTTCCTCCTCTTCTTTTTGCACGCGTCCGCGTTCGAGATTCCTACGCCGCGCGCGACGTCACTAATAGCACTGACACAGCTCCGCTATTACGGGGTTTGTCCGTTTTCCCCGTAGACTGTGTGCGGGTATACGGGCGGTTGGACCTACGCCAAGGTGTATATTTGTCTCTAGCTATAAATATAGGGAAGCGCGAAGACATCTTGAGCGCGTGTCGTATGCGTGCGTGCACGCGTCGCGGCGAAGCCTCGTCTTCATTCATTTTTTAACTTAATTGCGCGAACAGGAGTAACACGTCGCGATCGGACCTAGAAAACTGCGACAACCGGAGATATTTTCCCGTCACCGCTGAATATCCCGCTGGAAATTTCCTCGAACGGCTCGAACCCTTGCATTCCGAGCGATTTTTGCATTTATGCGCTTTTTGCTGACCTGTGTACCTAGAGTAGTGTTGAAACATAACTTATATTAATATAATTAATTAAGTAATATAAGAAACTACATTAATCTAGAAAAACAATTGTTACGCAGCTAAAGTGGACGAAATAAATGTTCATATAGTGAAAAACATGGAGAACGCGAGGCATGTAGCGAAAATAACGGAATGAGATAGGCAGATATAAAAAAAGAAAAGACGACTTAATCATTTTTATTAACTTTTATTAATACACCATACATTTCACCCATCTCCGCCACGTAGTATAAAATTGTATAAACATGGTATATAATATATTTATACATATATGATACATCTCTATTTTATAATACATCATGATAAGCGACTAACTTGCCGAATGCGAAATTTTAATATTTTGCATATCTCAAGTTATTTACCCTTACTAATCACCTTAAAATACAACTGAGGCGCATTGCACATTTTTGGAAGTTAATTTCTCTCAAAGAGAATAATTCAAAGTCTTGAAACTTTCTATTCGTGCTCATATTGCGTGACTTTATTTTCATAATATATGTATATTGTATGTAATAATTAGAATTCTTAAGAATCTCGCGATTACGGAATGTAAAGTAAAAAGTGTAAATTCTTCAATGAAAAATAAATTTCATAAAAAAAACTACTTTACTCCAACACAAATCTTAAATTTTTTAAATAATTAATTTTTGTATTTACTTGATATTATTTACACTATGACTCTTATACGTTTATTACACCTCTTTATAGAAGTGATATTAAACGATCCAAGTTCCACGTACGAAATTTCGCTTTTCACACAAGATTGACAAGATATTTGAAAAGTTATTCTAAAAAATAAAAAAAATTATAAGTATAAATATAATTCATTTATGCTGCTTATGGTGCATTTACTGCATTTATATAACTGCGTTCGTATAACAGTGTATAATTACACCTTAGACAATCCAATTACATTATACTTCTTGCAACAATATATGGCTGATCGATAGTATTCGAAAGTTGTAAAATATAGTTTATATGCGATTCGATTTACAAGCAAAGTACGATACAGTACCAGTGACCCTCATTCCTTAATCGGAATGTAAAAACGCGTAATCTTTGCGTCTAGAGAGATACGCATATAATTGCTCTGGATTTAATTGAGAACATTTTACTACTATTTACCACAGCTAAATGATGAGCTGTTGAGATTATTTATATATAATTATATATAAAACGTTATATTTTGTATTTAAAAGTACAAATGTACACATTATAGAGACCATTTAAAATGTTTATATCACTTGTCCCATGAAAAAAACTATACTTATATATTGTGCAAGTTATTTTCTTCATTTGCGTGCAACTATCGTTTTCTGCAAAGGTTGATGTTTAAGGAGGTTGGTTCTTACAATATTTAGGAAGGACTTTTACGAAGACTGAAATGATTTCTCTACATAATTATCAAGAAATTGTAAAAATAAAACAGCATATTGCAACATTTCAACGTGGATAACGTATTTGGGTTTCAATTGTACAAACAATGATTTAAAACCTTGAAAAACAGCTAATTAAATGCGTTTTACATAATTTAATTAGCTGTTTTTCAAGGTTTTAAATCATTGTTTGTACAATTAAAACCTAAATACGTTATCCTTGTTGAAATGTTGCAATATGCTGTTTTATTTTTACTAAAACTTTTTTGCTAAAACTCATTTATTTCACGCGACGAAAACACAACTATAGGCTTTCCCCTGCCCGCTGCCTGCCCCGCAACATGACGCAACCAACCTCCCCCCTTAAGTGAATATCAATACGTCCTCGGAAGTTTTAAATTTGCATAAATTTACAGTGTTTCAATACGAGATACATATTCTAAAAGTTGACTACAAGATGAAGATATTAAATTGAAAAACTTCTGTACTACTATGTTCTGAATATCATTTCATTCATTTCAGTGACTGTACATTTGTACAGTATAAAGTATCAAGACTATCGCATGCGGACATCATGCACGAGAATATGAAATAATTTTATTATCAATTAATTTTATAGAATAATTCTTGTATCACCAATATATATACATACAAGGCTGTTTTTATCGTCTGTTTATTTCCGGCTGAAACTTTATCAGAAATCTGAATCTCATAACACACTAGATTACATATCGTAATTATCATGTTTAAATTGTCATGTTTAATAGCCAGATAGACAAGGAAAGATAGAGCGCGCGAAAGAGACAGAGACGTGTTTTGTTCCGTATATGCTATCTTAACAAATTTCACTTTTTGACATCTTACAATCTTGAGCGAAGCAGCTCGATCTTTTTGGCAGCGCGTTTCTGCAAATCAGGCAATTTCATAGCAAGCCCCATGTTCCCTTGAATCTTGACCTTCCCTTGGAAGAAAGCCTTTTGCGGATTCAATTTTCCAGAAATAAAATCGACGATGTCGGTGTCGCTGATCGTGAATGTTACGTCGGGTTTGATTTTGCTGTTATACTCGACTTTGCCTTTGCCCGTTTTTGCGTTTACAACCCAAAATCCTTCGGCGCCTCCGGGACCGTTTATGACTTTAAATCCGTAAACCCCGCGCATTTTCTCGATCAAATTCTCATCGTCTTCCTCCATCGCGATTGCCAGCGTTTTAAACAGCACGTCCGCTTGGAATATGCTCGAATCAGCGGCAACATTCACGTTTTTCCTGATCACCCCTTGTCTCGGAAAGCCCAAGCGGTAGAGAGCCACGATAACCGCACCGCCCAGACCTATGTTGTGCTGAAGCGCCAATTTCGCGCCCTGCACTTGCCTCTTGCCGGCCTCACCGCGAAGTTGCCAAGTAAGTTCAGCGCACTGCGCTAATCCTGTAGCGCCCAGAGGATGTCCCTTCGAAATCAAACCGCCGCTCGGGTTTACGACATACTTGCCACCGTAGGTATTGTCTCCGGCGTCCACCATCTTGCCACCGTAACCGGGAGGACACAATCCCAAGGCTTCATAAGTGATCAACTCATTTATGGAGAAGCAGTCGTGCAGCTCCACCACGTCCACGTCGCTTGGCCTGTAGTTAATCGATGAAAAGACTTTCTCGGCTGCGTTTCTCGTCATGTCATATCTGCAAAGTAATCATAACATAATCACATAATAGATTGATAAACTAGCGATCTCGTCGAGAAGTATAATAGCTCCAGCTTATTTTCCATACCCGACAATATTCATGCACGATTTAGTGTTAAATGTCGTGGACAGGTCAGTGGACATTTCCATAGCCAGGATTTCGACGGCCTGCGATTCCAAGCGATGCTTACGAACGAACTCCTCATTGGCTAGAACGACAGATGCCGCCCCGTCGGAAGTGGGACAACACTGGAGCTTGGTCAACGGTCCAAATACCTTGGGAGAACTCATTATTTGCTGGAAGGTATATTTCTCTTGGAATTGAGAATATGGATTGTTCGTGGAATGCAGATGGTTCTTATACGCGATCTTTGCAAAGTGCTCAGGCTTCGTGCCGTATTTCTTCATATGCTCGATCCCGGCATTGCCGAAGAGTTGGGCGGTGATGGGACCCTCGGAAAGGCCTGCACAAATGCGACGCGTATGCGGTAAGCAAATTAAATACGTGAAATATTATTCTAGCTCGTGTGTTTCAGAATCCTATGTCTCACCTGCGATATCCGCCATGAGCTCGACATGCTTATCCATAGGATTTGTGCGATCCATATACTTGGACATCAGAGAGCCACGCTCCATCTTTTCGAAGCCAAGCGCCAGGACGCAATCCGCGTTGCCGCTCTCGACGATCTGCTTGCCAAGATAGAGAGCGGTGGAGCCGGTGGAGCAGTTGTTGTTGACATTGTAAATGGGACAGCCACTGAGGCCGACCTCGTAGACCGCCCTTTGGCCGCAGGTCGAGTCACCGTACACGTATCCAACGCAGACGGCTTTAACGCTGTTGTAGGGTACCTGCGCATCCTGCAGGGCCTTGGTCACCGCCTCCTTCGCCATTTGCGGATAATCAAAGTCCTCCCTGCGACCGGGCTTCTCGAACTTGGTCATCCCGACGCCGATCACGTACACTTTTGGCTTGTAAACCATCTTGGCGATGATTCTTCGGACGCGAGCGAAATACTGGGAAATGTTCGTCGATCGACGAATAACTCCGAACCTCCGAACTCGTTCTTCTCGCGAGACTTCCTCGCGTGCCGGACGTGGAGCGTGGAGGTTGCGAAATGGGAAAACGGGAGAAACGAGGAAGGCCGAAAGAGAAAAAAGTGACGACGCACGTAACGATGCTGCCGCGGAACTGTCGAGCGTCGAGATCAGCCGATCGTACTCCGAGACGAACTCCGTCCGGTGGACTTTAATCCTCCATGTATCGCGGTGAAGATTGGGAAAGCGCAATGACAAAGCGGTTTCCCCGGGCCCGAGTCACGACGATAACGAGCAACGATCACCATTCATCGCCGTCTCGCCACGGCGCGAATGGCGACCTAGATCGACGCCTCCGGTGAAAATGATACGCTTCGCGCGAGGCGTTAATTACCCCGCTGGCACACGTAATCGAACCTCGCGAAAAGGATATGTTTCCACCGATTAAATTTTCCACGAATTGAATTATTAATAATAACAACAACACGCGCCACATAGATGAATCTTATCTTATGTCCGACGTTTTATTAACAATCGATTTTACGAGGACACGTCGATTGCCTTAATTTTGTGTTTTGTCGATAAGACAAAATAAAGGATTAAATACGCTTGTAAACTGATAAGAATAATGTTACATCTATATAATTTCCATTTCAAAATTGTCGATTTCCCGTTCGCTGTTTTACACGATGAATAATTCAGGGAAAAGAAAAGCGCGTACGCGCGTGATTTATCGTGAAACTAATTAGTATAAGATGCGTAATATTTAAGAATCTTTTAAAAATAATATATTTTAAATTGAGAAAATTTCCAAATAGATATATTTTCAAATATGAGCTCCCGAAGCATTAGGCAATTATAAACAAATACATTCAAAGGTAATATGTCTATCCTTTATAACTGCATTTATTTTTTATTATTTGCCTGAGAATCATTGTTGAGACTGGAATGGCAGAATAGAAAATCAAATTGTTTCGCACGTAATCTCTTTCTCTCTCTCTCTCTCTCTCTCTTTCTCCTCTCTTTGCCACTTTTGGAGGTTCGAAAGTATGTTCACTCGTGTTCGCGTGAGGTGCAGAAGGTGCGAGTGAGGTGCAGGCCGCAGGCCGCCCACGAACGGACCCGTTTAAAGCTCCGCGCATTGGCGTAGGCCCAGGCGGACTCGCGCGTCAATCAACGTCTACGTCTATGGGTGGCGCCGCGCCGGCCATGGCGGCCATTGCGCGGTCGTGTTTTGGCCGACCGAAAAGATGGCGGACCGTTGTTTTCGAGATCGCTCGCGCTCACGGCACGTCGGCAAGGTACGGCGAGGCACGGCACGGCTCTGACTGAGATCCCGCGATTTCCGCGCGAGAGTTGACATGCCGCGCGCGTGGTAGATCGTCGTTGTTGGTCGTTGTGTCAGTGACAGTCGCGCGTGCGACCGCATCGTCCAGCGTTCGCCGCACCGTCTCGGCGTCATTGTCGCCGCCGTTGTAGTGGTGGTGGTGGTGGTGGTGTCCGTGGTGGTCATCGTCGTCGTCGTCGTCGTCGTCGTCGTCGTCGTGGTGGTGGTGGTGGTGGTCGTGGCCGTCGTCGTCGTCGTCGTCGTCGTCGTCGTCGTTGCTCCGTACAAAGCGACGTAAATCACAGAATCCCTGGGTCCTGACGGAGCGATTCCGACGACGTGTCGTCGTCGGCGCGTCGAAGAATCGGCGCGAGGACGCCGTCGAGTCGGTAAAACGGTCGCGCTCCACCGCGAGCTTTTCTAACCCCACTGTCGCTATTTACCGCTCCCCGCGAGAAACGCGGCTTGGTTAGGTTGCTCGAGGGCCCGCGGCCCGCGCTGATCCTATGGCACCGGAACGCCGCCGTCGCGCGTGTTACCCGTGGTTGCCCGCGTTGACAATGTGACGTGCCGTCGAGAGTTTACGATTTGGTTAACCGATGGATAACCCGCGCGCGATGGCGAGCAACGATTTCGACGCCGAGCAGTTCGAGCGAAGGCTCCACTCGCTGAAGGACTCGCAGGAGTCCATCCAGGGACTATCCGCGTGGTGCCTGGACAGGAGGCAGCATCACAAGAAGATTGTCGCCACATGGCTCCAAGTTTTAAAGAAAGGTAAACTCCAAGTCATAGACTTACTATAAGCTTGTTCGTTTTACCTCAACCTCAACTTCTTGCACGGTCTTTTTCCTTTTTGTTATCACGTTGGAGAGAAAAAGAGAAAAGATCAACTGACTGTACAACAACGTGAGCTAAAACGAACAGGCCTTATGATTCTCATATAGATCATGTACAACGTAGCTTTTATCACAGATAAACTCGCTCGCGTGTGTTACAGTATGCGTGCGTCACAATTTTATCATCTTAAATGTATAATTTTGAGACACATAGCTCCCAAGTATATAAAATTCATTTTTTGTACAACAGTGAAGGTGGAACATCGGCTCACGTTGTTCTATTTGGCGAACGACGTTATTCAATACTCCAAAAGGAAGAATTTCGAATTTGTGGAATCATGGGGCACTACTCTGCAACGTGCGACCCCCATGGTCCGCGACGAGAAAGTGAAGCATCGTATACTGAGAATTTTCAAGATCTGGGATCAGCGGCAAGTCTACGACGAAGAGTTTCTTGCCGATCTGTCCGGCTTAATTTCGGCGGCACCGAAAAAGAAATTGGATCCCCCACCGACCGCTCAGCCCGAAGAGTTTCAGGCGGCTTTACTTATTTCTACGATGAGGTCTTGCGCGACTCTGGAACAAGCCACTGACGCCAGACTGCGCGATCTACGGGAGAGCAACATAGACATCGAATCCGCAGAGGAGTTACGCGCGTCGTTAAAGGACAGGAGGCGCGTGGAAGATGCGGAGAAAGAGATAGATTTGGTCGCTAGGAACGTCGAGAATTATGTTCGTTCGTTAGAGGCAGAGATTAGGGAAAGGACACAAGTAGTTGATTTGTTGGAGCAAGCGGATCAGTTTTATGAGACTCAACGTGGGGAAGTTAAAATAGTGACAAATGTAAGTGTTAAACTTTGCGAGGCGATTCAATACCGCTGCGTTCTCATGTTACATTTTTCATGAACAGGCCTATCGGAATTTTGGCAGTCGTGTCAAAAATTTGAAGAAAAAGTTAGACGAGTTGCTACCTACGTTCGTCTCGCCTATACCGTCGCCGGACATAAACGCGCCCTCGCCGAGTCCCGACAGTGATATAGAGCTACCAGGAGATGAAACTCAACCAGTGAATAATCAATCGGGAATGATTGACGTAGCCCCGCCGTCTATCTACGGTTCATATTCTCACGAGTACGATCCTATACGACCAGTGCCCGCACCTGACTTGGTACAAGGCAATGAGTCGGCGGACTTTACCAATAATTTTCCCTCCTTTATCGGAGGAAATGTAGATTTTGGTAATATGGTAAGATAGAGCATTAGTTGCATACGTATTGTTTTATAAAGGAAGGTTTTTTGTCATAAATGTATTCGAGACATATTATATATTATTCTTTTCTGTTTTCTGTAGAGAAATTTGTTTAATGAAAATTCTGAGACACCTGCCGGGATGTCTCAACAGTACAATGAATCTTTAGAGGTAATTAGATTAGATAGAAATTTATTGTTCCCCTTTTGGAGTTGCAATCTTTACAAAATCCAAAACTTACACTAACTTAATTCTAACTTAGTCTACGCCTTATCCCTCTCGCACGCTTCGTACGCCTCGCACATCTCGCGCATCTTGCTCACATCGCACGCCTTCTTTAGAGGTTTAATTATTCGCCATATATTTGCAAGATTCTATCAAAGTATGTGTTTTACGAGATAATATGATTTTCAGGCAAAACCAATAGAAGTAATCAATATGAGACCGAAAAATGAACAGAACAATGCGGACTTTAATATATCTAGTTTCCTGAAAACGGTTCTTCCGTCTTCCGATGGAACGTCAGATTCAGGTGGAATTCCGGGTCTAGGCCTGGACGTTTCTGAAAGTCAAGTGGAATCGCCGCAACGTCCCAACTATAGACATTCGCCCTCGTTAGGGCCGCACCCCGTAACGCCTGTGATCTCAAGAATGATAAACAGTCAGGGTACACCATCCCTCAGTGGGAGCGGTGGTTTAAACAATTGCCAGATGAGTCACAGTACCCCGTTGGCGGTTCGCAATCTGTCCGAGTCGCACACCCCCTCTCCGTATTCCAGTCAAAATAGTCAAAGTAATATAACTGGTCCCTTTGACGGCCCCACTAATGCTAACACAGTTAACCCTTTACCTCCCCCACCTTTACCACCACCTATCTTCCTCGATGATGAGAATTGTTACAACAAGCTGCCGCCAAAGTTTCCCACGTGGACGCCGCCGAACGAGGGTATTAAAGACTCTGCCAAATGGGAGGAAAAAGGTATACACAATGCACTGCAAATTTAATCATTCGCTTTTTTATTGTTGCGCAGCAATGCATAGCGTTCCCTATAGCAAATTTTGCTACATGTTCAGGCAAGAATAGTATGAATCCCACATGGCCTGGCGAAGGCGATGATAAAAACAAAAGTTCATGGATGGATGGCGAAGGAGACAGGTGGGACTCCAATAACGATTCCACATGGCCGGTCAGTGGCAGGACAAAAAATGATATGCTGTCCGAGACTCCCGAATCGCCGCCTATATATGAGAAAACTGGTTTCGCTGAACCGGTGCAGTACAACGAGCCTCAACCACAAGAATCTCTGAATACCACGGGAGACGTAGATCATAGGTAACACAGTTTCTACCAGAATTTCATTGTTCTGTTTTTATTTTTAGATTGTTGATCACGTGTTGACATGATTTTCCAGTTATTAAAGTTACTTTTTATTTACAGAGTGATTCCAATCCCAATGGCCCGCGAAAATCAGCTACCGTATCGTTTGATGAAAGCAGGGGATGTGGATCATCGTAATCTAATCAGTCTGACTGGCAGCCCGGCAAATCATCATAATGTTGGTGATTCGTCGCTGTCTTCTTTATCCAATAACAATAGTTTATGGACCACAGGCGATCAAGATTATCGGTAAGCTTTGTGCTACTTTCATGAGCATCTATCTGTAGTTAGACATATACGTTTTATATAGCTAGACATATATTTTTTATATAATTTTATATTTGTGTCTTATATATGTATATTTAATTCTTATATAATTTATATAATTTAGGCGACACATGCAACCTGGTGACATCGTCGAGAGTGTTGATATGGAAATGTCGGACGACGAGACTGATAGCAAGCCAAAAGGCAGAGTTCTCGTCGATCTTAGGCAGGATCGCGACATGCGTGTAGGCGCACCGCCCCATCACGACATGGACATGCGTACAATACCTCTTCCGAGTATGGGAATGCCCGGCCCGCGTGATAGTCAGCCCATGCAAGATATACACTTGATACATTCAGGACCACCTCCACCGCCGCCGTTACCGCAGTTTCAACATCAGGGTCAAGGTGGTTTCCGGCAAGAACAGTCGGTAGATTTTCATCCAAATCAATCAAAGTTTCAGCAGAACAGACCACCAAACTTCTTGCGAAATCAACAAGACTTTCATTCAAATCAACAAGAATTTCATCAACTTCATCAATCGCAGCAGAACTTTGAGTATTGCGATAGAGAACACAATATCCGTTCTAAGCAAGATTTTTTGGCGGAATCACCGGGACGCGGAAGATACTCGACAGATCATCAGCATCAACACGATACGTCACCCTTTCATAGAAACGAATGGAACAATCGTGGTGGTGGCAACCGTGGATTTCCGAGAAACCGCCGAGACAGGTACTCAGAAGATCACAATATACAAAAGCAGCGGAACAATCTGGCAAACAGTCGCAAGTCGAGATCGCAGGATCAACAGCATCACCAATCCCCGTCGGAGCTCCTGCCCAACAATCGATCGTTACTGCAACCACCTGATACCGCCGTTATCTTCGACGAGGAAGGTATACCGATCGGCATGCCGGAATTTAACCAGGACAACAGCACGATATCTAACAAAGTGGATGCTCAAGCAGAATCAGAACGCGATCCCGATAACTGCCAGAGCTCTTCGGTACCACATACACGGCGGATTTCGCATGACGTGTCGAGTTCTCACGATTCTGAAAACAACCAACAGCAGCAGCAAACGGCTTATCAGTTAGGCCCCGATCAAGAACAGCGGGCATCATCTTTGACCGAATCAAAAGATCAGTCATCATCGATAAATCAAGTTACGATTATTCCGATAAGGACGAATAACGCCGGCGATGAATCGCAGCAAAAGCAGCACGTTCCTATTTCAGAATGCGAGGAGCACGTCGAGTCGACCGAGCACTCCGATCCCGCGGAGAAGACAAGTGCGGCCGACAACGAACCGATTAATCCGGGACAGAACGTAAATTCCACGGAAAGGGAGTCGTTAGATGAATCGATGAGTTCAACCATGTTAGGTAAAGAGATGAAGAGAACGGCGAACGGCGATTGCGACGAGCAAAGTCACGAAGAAGGAGCCCTCAATAAAAAAAGGCCTCTCTTGCAAAACGGGCCGCAAATGCTGAACGACGACTTGTCTGGCCCGAACGGTCCCACACTGATGTCGGAATCTCATCCCGCTATCATGTACGAATATGATGGACCAAACTTCCGACCGCGCATTGGAGCACCTTACCCACTCTGGCGAGGCGGACCTCCTCCGCCTTCTCCTAGAGGAGGTAGAGGAGGTTTCAGGGGCGGGCCGGTAGGGCTGCCGCGGGGCCCGTGGATGGACAGGGGACCGCGCGGTCCCGCAGTCAGTAACTTCTCACCGAGAGGATTGAAACGCGGAGGCAAACAGTTTTGGGGCGGCGGTGGTTTCAGAGGCCGGGGACGAGGCAGTAACTGGTAGATAAAGCGAAAAACTTTGAAAGACTCGACGACTCTCCGTCGTCATAATCCGACCGGATACATATGCGAAGCGCGTTTCGCACTCTGTAAATAAACGAACTGACACGCTTCGGCATTCACACGCGTGTGCGCTCGCGCGCGCGCGCGCGACCACACATACATACACATATATAAAAGTAGACACAGATTCGGTTGGTTCCGATGGAACAGTGACATCTTAGATAATGAAAGTTCGTCACGTTCTCCTGTGCGATTGATTCGCCTATATAAATATATAAATAACAAAAACTATAGATATATATATATATATATATATATACATACATATATAGATATATCCATACTTAGTAGATACATGTTTCGTTAAGATCTTAACAAATGTTAATGAAGCGGCTTGCGTTCGCATACATGTATATACATGTGTACACACATACGTGCTATTATCGATCCCAGTAAATGATTAGGAGCAACGTACGATGAATCTGGACGCGATACGTCGCTCATAGTCACTGCGATAATGATCACATTTGCCGCCACTCCCATAGGTTTTTATGTCAGGAGGGTTTGTGTTGTTTATGTATGCGTTGAGAGAACGGCTATGACGATAAATTTCGCCGAATCGTGAAGGAAGGCCGCTTTGAGCGAGGTCAAGCACCAAAAATCGCAAAAACTACGATAGTTAATTGATGGTAGTTAATTGATAGCATCGATTGAAACTGAGCGTAATTTCGTTGAATTCAAATTTCCGTGTAGATTTACGAGAATGATTCCTATGAAATGATTAAATTGGCAGAAAATAAACTCTCTCTCTCTCTCTCTCTCTCTCTCTCTCTCTCTCTCTCTCTC